>NC_051155.1:171584391-171789391 GCF_013339745.2 Dermacentor silvarum
GAGCGCGCACGCTACGTCACGTTGGTGAAAACGAGCGCACTGGCGCAGCCAACGTAACCGGCGGCTTCAGCGCACCCGGCGCCGAATCGGCTCCTGACCCATTCGCGCATTGGTCGCGTCGACTGCGTCGAAGCACAATGCATTTCGCGCGAAGAAATAAAGGCGCCCATGCCGCTTCGCCCCTGCTTCGCTGACGGTCGCAAACAGGCGTTCAAAGCGGCGCGCGGGCTTCGGATCGTTCTGCGCATGCTCCGAAGATAACAGCTGACGTCGCGCGCGTCGGAGTATCGAGGAGATAGCGTTTCGGCTGGCGCAGCGCAACCGGCGTAGCGTGGCTGGCCGCGAACGACGCTGGCCCGCGCGCCGATAACGTCGGACTATAAACGGGCCTTGAGTGAAGCAAACACTAAAGGATATGGCAGAAGTCATAGTCATGAGCATGACTCAGCAAAAATCACAATGACTCAGCGAAAAAAGGATTAACACTCAAAAACCACTGATATGGGTTCGGACGTGGGTACTAAGTGAAAGAAACATTAAAGAATGATGGCAGAGGTCGTAGTCATGGCCATGACTCAGCGAAAAAGATTAACACTCAAAAACCAATGGAATGGGTTCGGTTGTGGTACTAAGTGAAGGAAAGTGGTAAACGTTGATGGTCAAAGTCATAGTCATGAGAATGACTAAGGCTTTTGCCTTAAGGTCTCTTAGGTGTAACTAAAAGGACTCCTGAGGACTCATGACATGAATGGCATGTGACATGCGTGTATTGTAGGTCGTGAAACAGCCGCCTACGTCTTGGTGCTCTCATGGTCGTTTCGTTAACTTGGTAGGCTCCCCGCAGAGTGCTTCGCATAACACCAATTCCAACAGGGCGTGGGATCTGCCGGCTTTTTTGCGTAGCAATAGAGAGGTTTAGCTTGTCCGGTAATCGGGTAAACGCGAGCGGACCGGAAGTTGGGGCGTTTTGCCGGAACCGGAACCGTAAACGTGAGCGGCCTGTATGGTGCTACCACCTGGTGGCGCAAAAATCAGACAAAAGACAGCTAATATTGCACTAACGAAGTGTATTCTACTTCGCTGCTGGTGTAAATGTTCGACAGTGGCGCAATCGTGTTATCGCCGAAAATTTACACCAGCAGAGAAGTAGGGTACACATAGTTACATCAATATTAGCTGTTTTTTTTTGTCTGTTTGATTTCTGCGCCACCAGGTGGTAGCACCATACAGGCCGCTCACGTCTACTGTTCCGGAAAAACGCCCCAACGCCCGGTCCGCCCGCGTTTACCGATTACTGAACAAGCTAAACCTCTGTATTATACCACTTTACGCTTACCGAGGCCGGTCCTGGCGGGCTATTCTGTAAGAGTCCACCTAGTAGACTGTCCACTTCGGCTGTCACCATTGGCTGCTGCTTCACGAGCAGGAAGGTGCCAGCCATTCTCCTTCCTGCTCGTGAAGCAGCAGCCAATGGTGACAGCCGAAGTGGACAGTCTACTAGGTGGACTCCTACAGAATAGCCCCCCTGGCCACTCACCATCGGCGCAGGTGCGACTGTCGCGCGCTGTTCATGCGCTGGTGGAACATGACTGTCGAGGCACCGGGTGGTTTTGCGCAGCGCCAGAGGAACCTTTTAACACAGTCGTTTATTGTAGTCAGTTACTAGGCTGGTCTGTTGCCCACTGTGCAAGTGCATGGCGCGTCACAAACGCGTGCGTGACTCGTGTTTGTCGAGGCACTTAATGGTAAAGGCGGAGACGTAGAGCAATGCTGGATCGTTTTGTTTAACGCGTGAAGTGTTATTGTATCGCTTCTTGAAATATTCAAAGACTGTGGCAAAGAACTCCTGGCAAATGTGATTCTCTGCTCGCGCTTTCTTTCATTTCCTTAACCCTCCGTAGATACTCTCTGTTCCGATCGGGTTCGTCGCTTGCTGAGCTTCGAATGGCAGCTGGGCAGCGCGTCACGCTGGCCTGAACGCTCCCTGGAACGATGGTGTTCTCAGCTGATCTCGTTCGCTGGTGAGTTTCTTCTTTCTTCCATTTTTTTTTTTGGGGGGGGGAGGGCAGGGGTTCGGCAGCTTTTTATGATTGTTTGCAGGCAGTTTATTTATCAGATAATAATATATAGTGAGCCCCACACCGTTGGGATGTAAGAGAGCACAGAGAACCTGTTTGCATGTGTCGCCTTATTTCTCAGAAGGGTTTGTGTGCGAGCTAGTTGGTTTGGATCACTCATTTTAAAACAGCGCCAAAAAACACGGACAAGGGAGTCCCTTGTCCCGTGTTCTTCCGTGTCCGTGTTTTCTGGCGCTGTCTTAAAATGAAAGTCGCCTCATTTAACCGCCGCCAGTGGCACCTCTCCAAAACGTGCCGCCCTGGCCCTTCTTTAGTGTGTTTCTTTACGTGTGTAACTGATGTAGGAGCGATTGATTAAACGGGATTGCGTATCTCATTTTAGTGCGATACTACTTAGCGTTTGTGCACATTCGCGTTCAAGCTTATCCACCGCATCTAAAACGTTAGAGGCCGTCATAGAGCGGTCCTTGGCTGGATGCCTGCCGAGGCGGTAATTTTCGTTTCCTTTTATGATATATCACTGCTACCAACCAATGGTATGCAGCGAACATCTTTGCTAGTGATCCCATATTGCAGACGTACCTTCGACTTTAGAACATATTAGTCTTCTGTAAGTTCACAACTATTGAAGTCGATGGGACTTTGGAAAGGTTACGTCGTAAATACCCGAGTGTGCGTTTAGGATTGGTTATAATGCACTCGGTATGAATCGTCCAAGTTAAATTGATTGTGATGTTCACATTTATATAGACGTCACCAAAGTCTGTGTCGTGAAAATCTGCTGATTAGGAGCCGTGCAGCACTCACTGTTACCGTCGGCGCACCAGCGGCTTAAACTGACGACCGCCTGTGATGGGGCAGTCGATGTGGCTGGCAGTATGTAGACGAGCTGCAGTGCCCGGTCATGTTACGTTTACGGGAAATAAATGCGTCGCCGACTAGGTCGCAGGATCAGGCGGTGAACAAATCTGAATGATCTGTTTGACCACGCGTGCACATTGTAGCTATCTTTTGTGCCTTGTATTGCTCGGCATTTACTGCATTTGTATTTTGATTACTATTCTAATTACTAATGAAATTGCTTCAAGCGAGCCTCACAAGCCCGGATTCGAATATATGGCCATGCTTGCCGCAGCGTAGACGGGCCTTAGACTGTCAGCGCGAGCAAGGACAATGCACTGAAAAATCACCGTTGGACTCTGTCATCAAAGCGATGCTGCGTCAAATAATCGACGCCCTGCAGCTGCTACTGACTGGTTTAAATACGCCAGTGGCGCTAACAGCTGCAAAAATTATGCAAGCTATAGACAGTCTTCTGGCTACACTGTAGTAGCATCTACCTCTGCCCGCGAAGGTGACTGTGCTGTTCTGGGAAGTCATCGTGTTCACCACGATGGGAACTCATCATCGTGTTCACCATACCAGCATCATTCTTCCTCTTCACATCCTATCTCTGTTATTCCCTCAACCCCCTTCCCCAGCGTGGAGTAGCAGGCTAGAGGCACTTCACTCAGGCCGACCTCTCCACCTTTCTGCCATTAAAACGTCTCTCTCTCTCTCTTGATTACTATTGCATTGTTCTAATTTATATTTAGAATATTTTTCTTAAAAGCTGTATTTGCTCGTGCTCTGTATTCTGTCATATGGGCGTCGTCAAGTCCATTTTATGTCTTTTTGTCTATCGCCCTCACTCAGAATATCAACCCCGATGTTGGAATAAGGATTGATTGATTGATTGATCGATCGACCGATCGATCGATCGAAGTGGCAAATAGAACACTGAAAATAACGCTTCAAGCGTTACCCGACTGTTATCGACTTGGAACGAGTTTCTATTCTCAGAAGATTAGTTTCGAGCTCGCTGGGTTGCGCCGCAGCGGGTGAACGATTCACCTTATCTTATTGAGCACTTCATTGTGATCACTTTCGTAAATATTTACTCATCCGAACGCGCTGGCTATAACGTTCACTCGTGAGCCAGAAGGTGACAGGGGAGGGCACCGGCCAACACAGAAGACGCGCGTCTTCCGGGTGTGCCGCCAGCCTTTGCGGTTCAGGAAGCGACACTGTATAAGCACCGGTCTCTGTTTGCTGTCTGCCCATTTGCTGCGGAGGCAAACAAACTAAATTGGCTGGCCAGCAGCGCGACACAAGCGCACACACAAGGAATCGCAAACGCGGCGGCATGTGACTAGGGCCCCTTGTTAAGGAAGCGATAAGAAGATAACGGGGCCCCGTGGGGTACGAAGAGGGTTGAGGCAAGGCGTAAACGCAGCATTAAGCAACTTCTTCTGCGGTTCACCCCCCGGCAATCCTGCGGGACGGCGCGCGGCGGTCCGCGTTTGTCTGCGGCGGAGGAGAGAGAGGGAGATTTCGCGAGATCCGAGCCGCATCGTCAGAAGTGTTTTGGTCAACTGAGCGTGCGATCATCCGATTTCGCCGGGTCCCCCCCTTCGGCGGGCCGACCTGCCCGCCCGACTGCTTGCGTGCTTCTCGCAACGCGCGTTATGTGCACCGCGCAGGTGGAGGATTCACGTGTGTATTGCGCCGATCGGTAATGAGCGGTGTACGCCGCCGCTTGCTTCCGCGTTGTCGCAGCCTGCCGCGTCTGTCTCGCTTTTCCCTGTGTTTCCCCGAGGTCGCGTAGAAAGGCAAAAAGGAAAGAAAACAAACCCTTAGAAGAATAAAAAGGGACGTAGGGAGGTGGAAATAAAATGATGACGACCTCATCTCTTCGCTTTCTCTTCTTTTGTAGGATGCGCCGAATAGGGATGCGCCGGCGCCGAGTCTTGTTCCCGTCGGTTTGATGTGTGTTGTGCGTGCGGTCGGCTTTATGTGCGCGTGTTCTTAGCGTGCTCAGTGTATACCAGGCGGCGCCGTAAACGCTTTCACCCATCGCGCCCTTCTTCTTCGTCTACACCTCCCACTCGCCGCTCGAGGAAAACAGCTAGCGACGCCCTTCAGGCTTTTGTCGCTCCTTGGAGCACTCGACGACTCGACAGGGAGGAATAATCAGGACACTTTTATTATGCCTCTCTTTCCGCTTTTCCCTGCGTTTGCCGCTTGCCTACTTGCGTTTTTTTTTTTTCTCTCGTTGTAGTAGAAGTCATCGTTCCGGGTGTTTGCTTAATACCCCACACCCCTTGGGTGCCTTTCTCAACGCTCCTCCTCGTACACTCGCGTGTGTGTGGCCTTACGAAGTGCCCCTGGGGGGCTCTTCTTGTTTCTCTTCGGCGCCCCCCTACTTCTCCGCACGATGATTGCTGCTTATCGGCTTGCGCTTCTTCTTCTTCTCGTTCCGTTGTCGGCCCTGGGCGTTTCGCGCAAAATTGAGTTTCGCCTTCGCTCCGGGGCGCCGGCGGCAGCGAGAGTTTGCTTTCGCTTCCCCGACCTCCGCCGATTCGCTCGGTGGCTTGCTTGCTTGCTTCGCTACGCTGGCTGCACTTCGGGTCGCCACATCTTGTTCGCCGGCGCGATTTCTTTTCCACTTGCTTGCTCTTTTCGCTCGTTTCTTTCTTCTTTTCTTTCGCGGTGCCTTTCCGAACACTGTGTGCGCGGAGTGACTTTTGTCACTCTTTTCTCAGCGAAAACGCCTTTGGGGGGGGGGGGGGGGGGGTGTCTCTCCTTAGAGGGCGATCGCACGTTTGACTGCTTGATGAGTGGGAATTACCTACGGATCGGTGGCTTTTAAGGGTGTTTGGCAAAGCATGATCGACAGTTTGGCGTTGTGTAGTTTTTCTTTTGCCCTCCCCCCTCCTCCCACCCCCTCTTCATTTTCCCCACATCTCCCCCTGTTTTTCTTTTTTATTGTTGGTCACGTGGTTTGTGCCCGACCAATGGTGTTCGCCTTTCTTTCGGGCGCAGGTGCCCAGAGAACAAATCGGCGCCCTCCGCTTTTGACGTCCTCCTTCGCCTTGTCTTTCGTGTCAGTCCGTGTTTGTCTTCTTTCGTTGCGGTTATTTGTACCCTGAGCGGCAGGCTTTTCTGCAAGCCTTTCAAGCGTTATACATCTTAGCGGGCGGTCTGACGGGACTACTTACTGATTACTTTTTATTCTTACGTTAAACAGAAATTTCCTTACGGGGTTGTTTGCTTTACGCAACAGTGAATGCTGGCATTAGAGTAACCATTGCTCACTCAACATTTTCAATGCACACTATATTCAAGGGAGGCGCAGATTACGACAAACCAACGTCTTCCTTCGTTCGGGGAGAGGGTGGTGCTGAAATATCTCAGCATCATTTCATTATTTCTTTCACATTTAAAATTCACTACTGTACTACTGCGAAATGCGTCTATCATTTCGCGCTTCTGCAATTGTCCGCTACCTGAAGGTCTAGTCTAAGGACCGTTTCATAAACTAGAATGTGCAAGATGGGCTTTATGAACCGTTGTGGGCATACTCCGTGAGAGGAGATGGAAAGGAAGGACAGGAATGGCTACCCGACGCCACCCTCCACCAGGGGATGAAAAGCTTTTTCTAAACACGTACAAATGACCCAGCTGGTAAGAAAGCCGATAGAACTGCAGGGTTTCTTTATCGGAAAAAGTGGCTGCTTTGGCGCGTTAGCCAGGTATCTAATCATGAATAAAATAGTCTACAGGCTTTCATATATCAGCTATCTAACTGGTGCGGAACACTAATATGCGTTCTCTTTAATTGTGTACCATACTGTACATGGGCTCCGCCATTTTTTTCCCGATGTGATGCACCTTTCCTGATCTTTACTAAACAGCCATACACGCTCTTGTAACTGCTGCACAGAATCCATTCAAGGAACGTACAGAACTTTTTCTGCTTATTTCTGAACCCCGTACGAGAAGGAATACATGCGACAGCTTTACGTATCTCAGAAACACATCTATTCTTCAGATATTTCACATAAACCTGGAATATTTGCGAAACGCTATTATTTGTTTTTAATAAACTTTAACACGCCAACTTTCCTGATAGCGTTAATAGATTCCTTTTTACCAGAAGGTATACCTGTATCTGAATCAGGTTTAGCTCACCACTCTCCCACTGACCGCTCTACACGTGACTCCAACCTCAATCCAGGAACTCATGCCAACTGTGCGAACGTGAGCTCGCTTGAATCCTTGCCGGTAACGGCGCCGCCTTGCTTTAAGTACAGCAGGCTTTCGTAAAGCAGTTCGTGAGCGAATGGGACGTCTCGCATGCAAGCCCGCTGTTCGCGCTGTGTTTGACTTCGGCGAGAAAGCGATCGAATGCACGATGGAAGTTTGCGGGCTAACGAACCGGGCGAACAAGTCTACGGAATATAACACAAAATAACTAAAAAAAAAAAGAAAGAAAAGAAGCAACGGCGAGACCTATGTGGCTTTGCGGCAGTTTCGCATTGAAGCGGACACAAAACCCGCCGGTGGGACGGGTCGTTACTTCCGGTCTTGCGAATCACAGTCGCCCGGAGGCATGGACGCTACGTAGCTCAGACGCGCTCGGCGAAAAACAATAAAAAAAGGCGCGCAAGAGCGCAAATTGACGGAAGGCGACGACGAATGACTGTGGGGACGTGCATGCGCGCACTGTTCGGGGAGAGCGGCAAAAAAAGGGCAGCAGTAGCAGCAGCAGTGGTAGAAGTGTGCGCGCCGAGTGCAAACAAAGTTTGCATAGTCGAGATTGGAAACGAATTAAAGAAGTGAAGGAAATGCGCAGTGAGCTGGAGAGACCCCCGACTGCTTTTGGTCTGGATGGTCGTGTTTCACGCGTCGGTAGGCATGTTGGTTCCTCCCCGCGGGCGCGCAGTCCATGGTGTAGCGCCTTTATTGGGAGCGGCGCGCGTGAACAACTTTTGTGGGTCCGGGCTTCGGAAAAAGGAGGAAAAGAAGAAGGAAAGAAAGAAAGAAAGAAGAAAGAAAGAAAGAAAGAAAGAAAGAAAGAAAGAAAGAAAGAAAAAACGAACCTTATTCTCGTCTCTTTCGCTGCCTTTTTCATGTCCTCTCTCTCTCAATTTTCTCTCACCGTTAGCGGTTCCTTCTTTCTCCTTTTGTGGCACCTTTTCAGTTCTCGTGTCGTTCAGTGTTGTCATCGTGAGTTGTTTAGGCCTGGAAATAGGGGCGAGGGGCGGGGAGAGGGCTTGTTAAGGGCAGGTGAGATGGTTAAAGTGTCGTGAAAAGTTGAAGGAATTAAAATGATGCGTACGGTAGGAAGTAGTTTCACACTTTAATATCCCCGGACAAAAACAAGTGGTGAATCAGAGAGAAATGAAGCAGGAAAACGTGCTTCTTACGGGGTGTAACTGCTAATACACTATCTTTCGCAGCAGCTGCATGATTGAAGCCAAAGCTCTCGCGTTCCACAGCTTTTGACAATTCCTTAGTCTGCGTTCCATTAGCGAACTAGCGTTTAAGTTTTCTTTACGCATCGCTACGCTTTCTAGCTACTCAATCCAATGTTATTTCTCTTTGTAGGAAAATATCGCACTTGAGCTCGTACATGCTGGACTCTAGCGGACAGTTTCATGTACCATTCGAATTTCATGCACAATTTCAATATTTTCCTTCATGCTTCGTGCCGTCTGGTTTAAAGGAAATCAAGGCTATTGGCAACTCCAGAATCCGTCACTTGTGTTGGCAACACTATCCGAATAAAGATGGCTGCGACATCCAGGGTCACGGCAACGCTTTCGCTTGGTGGGTTGCTCGCGTTTCTCGTTTGTGGCGTCGAATCGAGGTGTTTCGTCGGATTCGAATGGGTCCTTGCTGCCGATCACATTATTTTGATCTTTCTCAAGAACTTCAGCGACGAAACCGCGGGAGTAGTTGCGCTTTGCATGCGTGCAAACGTACGGCCTGCCTAGCGGGCCGCATCAGATATGTTTAAAAACAAAGAGCCTTTCAAGCGATCAGGAGGTTAAAAAAGGGAAGTGTTTGTGCGTGTCGGGCCTCTGCGAAAGGTACAAGCAATTGTTCACGGCGTTGCTCCACTGCTACATGTACGATACCTGACTGTTTTCGACCTTCGTGTAAGCAACTACGCACTGCTACCCGTATTGCAGTAGGTCACATAGCGTCCCTCAGTTGGCACTAACGTCTGTCGTGCTTTCACTAGCTAAATACGACTATTGTACACGATCGAACGAGGCTAAAAAACTGCATAAAAACTGTCAGCCCTTCCACTGGGGTGGAGATGGAAGACCCGCGAAGCTGTACTATGGTGGGAATTATGTATTTCCAATTATGACTATTAAGATGTGATGGTGTAATTGGTTATTTGAACTATTAAAGAATGAGCGTTGAATATGATCCCTTGGTTTTAATTTATTTAGTGACCACAGGGACCATGGTCTCATGGTCGCTACGGTACACCGCCATGGGGTGTACGGCAAAGGTTGGCACTAGGGAGCCTACATGCAAGCGCTGTTTGCATGTAGGCTCCCTAGTTGATACGTTCTTCACAAACGCGCCACCAATGCCGCGCGCTTTCCGTGCGAACGCGGGCAAAACGCCGCCGCCGTTGACAACAGTTGTGCACGTTGTTTGTGTGACCGCACACAACCGCTGTCAAAACGCTGGCTACGTGACGGCCGGCAGGGCTACGCGTGACGCAGAGGCCGTCAGGGCTGCGCGCATGCGCCGCAGTGGGAGAACGGGAACGCACACGCACAGTCTAGGGTGCCTCGATGCCCTCCTCGCCCACCGCTCCCCTTCCACTGGGAAGTCGCGTTTGCTCTCCGCCGTGCGTTCGCGCCGTGCGTTCGCGCCGTGAAAGCGCGCGTCCGTCGCCCTCGCGCGCTTTCACTAGCACATACAGCATACGGCCAATGAGAGTTTTTTAGATGCGAAGCAGCTTATGGCGGGGGCTTTGTCCGTCCCTCCCGCAGCGTCCCACACCCCCACAGCGCATGCGCGTCCCCCCCCTCCTCTCTCATCTCCTACGCTCCCCCTTTCTCTCCTCTAGGTATCCGGAGCGGCGCGCACGACAGGTGGTGCGACAGCTGCATACTCCGCGGGGGTCGCCACGGTAGTTCCGCGGTATGAAAATGACGGAGCGCGCGCGCCTCATTCTCTCCTGTGCAGCGCCGCGATGAGCGCTCGGGCCGCTGCCGCGAAACCATCTCCCCGCTGCTTCGCATCCACACATGGTTCGCTTTAGCGGGAGACGGAGTAATTTTTTTTCTATTGCCGGACGCGACCATCGAAGAGTGAGCCCTTAACAGCTTCGCTGTTAAGGGCTCACTCTTAACACCAGCCCTTCCCCAGCCCATCACCAGCCCTTCCCCTGTCGAGAAAATGGGAGTAAGCGAAGCTTGTCGTGTGTGTGTCTGACCTTCGTGGTGATTTTCTTTCTCTCTCTTCCTCTCTCTCTTTCTCTCTCTTTATTTCTCTCTTCCATTATCTCTCTCCTTCTCTTTCCTTTTTCTTTCTCTGACCTTCGTGGTGACTTTCTCTTTTCTCTTTCTATTTCTCTATCTTTCCTTCTCTCTCTATTTATTTCTCTCCCTCTCTCTTTCTCTCTCTTACTTTGTCTGACTTTCGTGGTGGCTTTCTCTTTCTCTCTCTTACCCTCTCTCTCTTTCCATCTTCCTCTTTCTCTCTATCTTTCGTTCCCTCTCCTTATTTCTTTCTCTCTTTCTCACTCTTTCTTTCTCTCTTTCTTCCTTTCTCTCTCACTCTTTCTCTCTCTTTTTTAAGCGAAGCTTTATAGGCTCACAAGTGTCGGTGGTGGTGGTGGTGGTGGCGGCGGTGGCGGTGTCACGCTGAAAAGTATGCCGATCCTGGCGATAGAGCAGAAAAGGTCCAAGATCAATGGAACATACCAGGGACAAAAAATAAAGAGCGAGAGCGAGAGAGAGAAAGGAATAAAGAAAGAGAAATAAAGAAAGAAAGAGAAATAAAGAAAGAGAGAAACAAAGAAATAAGGAGAGCGAAATAAAGATAGAGAGAGAAAGTCACCACGAAGGTCAGAGAAAGAAAGAGAATGAGAGAGGGAGAGAAAGAAAGAGAGAGAAAAAGAAAAGAAAGAGAGAGAGAAAGGAAAGAAAATCACTACGAAGGTCAGATACACACACGACAAGCTTCGCTCACCAATTATTTAGGAAGTTAATTAGCAGTTGTTTGTTCATTAGTCCAATATGCGTTTCCATTCTTCGACTTCGTGCAAGAATTGTCCGCCTCTGAACAATCCAGCTCAAGGACTAGAATTGTGATATCTGCTACAGAAGATTTTTAAAAATTCCATAAATCGTAAAATTGATCACCCCATATACTAGCCGCCGTCTGGTGATCGGCAGACGGCGACGCGCAGCCGACAACGAGCGGACGACGAGGCGAGCGGTGGCACGTACGCAGTGCCTACTGGTGATACTGATTGTTGACTTCAAAAAAATGTTTCTCGCTTCAAACAAAATTTACTCAATCACAAGCTTTCACAAAAATTTCTAAATCACAAGCTAAGAGGTCAGTGCGCATATTGAGCTATCTGACATATTTTTATCTGGAAGGCCTTAAGGCTGAAATGTGGCCTGAATCTCGCAAAAAATCTATTTTTTTGCCAACTTTGGAGTTGTTTAAAAAAATATATATATGCTTTAAGAGTCTGAAATTATTTTTAGCATACACTATGGCAACGTGCAAAAAGGAAGAAAAAATATTATATTCTAAAAATTTGCGCAGTTTATCTAAAAAAATTTCTGAAAACGTAACATTTCTTTATTTTTTACTGAGCCAAATAAACGCGATAAATTCTAAAATGCATTCAGTTATCACATTATATGAAAAAAGGATGCCTCTAAAATGCTCTAAAATAAAATTTGTAATTACACCTAGTTTCAGACTTGAATAAAAAAATTTACCTCCAACCAACTATTGCTTCTTCTCGGAAACTTCAAACAGCGCTCAGGTGATCAAAACATTTTTTTTCGACCAAATACTTTGGTAAAACGTTATTCACACAATAGCCATCTAGCCCAATTTTTTTCATGAAAATCAACGATGGTCGCTTTTTGGGCTGGGACGTTTCGCGTGGAATGACCCATAAGCGTTTAATGAATGCTAATTCAATATTGCAGTATGAGTGGGAAAAATAAATGTCCAGAATACATATTCGCAACTTAGTTAAGTCCCTTCTTTGAACTCAGTAAGAGTTGCATCTCGATGTTGGTGCCTGACAGAATAACCCGTTTTTCAAGCGAAGCTTGTATTGCCTCGCAAGTGTCGGCGGTGGTGGTGGTGTCACGCTAAAACTCTGTCGACAATGTATCGAAAACTCGCGTCTCGTTCGCTTGGTATATACCAAAATTGGCTTGGAAGGGTACGAATGTATGACTAACGTTATTGATAGGTCATGACATCAATAACATTACATGCTCGTTACGTCACGATTAGCGATAATAAAATCACGTGTGGCGCATACCCGCATTGGTTATGCGCGTATGAGCCAGTGATAAGAATGAAAGAAGTAAGGAAGGAAAGAAAAAATAGGAAGGAAAGAAAAGAAGAAAGAACACAAGAAAGAAATCACGTGTGCCTCATACCGGGGCCGCACATCTGAGCTCCGCTCCCAGTGTAGAGCAGATACGGGGAAAGCTGCGCCGGTGCCGGATCACGTGACGCGCTCGACCAATCAGGGTCGTTTGGTGTGTCACGGGGAGGGAAACGAAAGGGGCTTGGCGCGTGCTCCGCCGGGCTTCCCTTGCCTCAGATCAGTTTCGGCACCGGATGGGAAGGCCCGCTCGGTGCATTCCGCCGAGGAACAGGCTGCGTTTGAGCGACGGCGCCGCAAACTCGCTCGGGAAAGGGCTCGTCGTCGACGTGCCGATTTTAGCGTGAGGACTTCCGAAGCCCAGGTGAAACGTCAGCGAAGAGCCGCCGACCCTGAGTTTAGGGCAAACGAAACGCCCGCGACCGCGTCGTCTTGCCACAAGCTTCGCTTACCCCCATTTTCTCGACAGGGGAAGGGCTGGCGATTTTTTTGTTAGCCCTTCGTTGGCAATGTTGAGCCGTTCCACCGAAGCGCTTGAGGGTACTGCCGTGTTGTAGTTGAGGAAAAGTTGGTTCAATCCCTCGAAGTTCTTCATTTGCGATAGTGGGTAGTCAGCTGGTACCAGCAAGTACCGCGACAGCTCATCCTGTGCCACGGCTGGAAGGGTTCGGTGCCTGCGAGGACGTGAGGACTGGAAGTTTTCCATCCGTCGCGAAGTCCCTCGAGTGGCGCTGCGATCCTGACGTCATGGTTCCTTTGCGGCAGGCCGGCATGGAGGCCAGAAACTACTGGAGGGAGTGTCACGTGATAATCTTTAAGCCTAGCAATAAAAACATACAACAGATATCTCACGAAAGAAAATGCTCCACAGTCACGTGACAGGCAAGCGGTAGTTCTTTGCGCCTCACGTGGTCGCCCATCCGCCGTGCGTGACGTGCTGCGTACGTGCGTGCGTCTGTTCATTGCCGTGGAACGTTTACAGAAGAAACGCCGTTCCCTCTGTCGTTCCTTCATAAACCTAACGAGTTACCGTTACAGTTCCACTGACCTTTAATGGAACGGTGTCGTTATTCCGTTCCTCCCAGAAGGAACTAGTTCCAGAAACGCCGTTCCGTACAACACTGTCTTCTACAACGAACGAAACTACTAAATTTTAAAGGAGACGCTTGTCTGTTGTTGTTATCTGAGCACCCTAGTAGCGTAGCCCAGTGAGGGTTTCTTTTTAGACCAACCACCTTTCTGTTCTTATTAACACGTAGCGTTGAGTGCCCCGTGTCGCAGAAAACCTGGCGTCTATCCTTGGCGGAAATAATCATGCCGAACCACCCCGACCGGGCAGGCCCTTCGCGAGGCGCAAAGCGTTAACGAAAAAAAAAAGTTAAATAAAAAAATTGATTTTCTCAAAGTCAAATTCGTCAGGAAAATACGACTTTACCACGACCTACAAACGTGATAGCGTCGGACTGCAATGTGAATATACGGGAAAAAAGCCTGATAAGCAGCCAGGGATCTTTGAATGCTATCGCGTTCCACTCTTAAAGGCGAAGCTTAAGCGTGCTCCCAAAAAAATTTTTTTTTGTTCCTTACGGAGCATTTGCAGTGTTTGCTCTCTCCTTTCGGGCATCGTTTAATGTTGTCGAAGCAAGGGCGATGATCGCGATTGTGTCTGCGAACAGCTCGCGACGCCCTGTCGGCCGGCGTGCGGCTTTTGCTTCCGCGGGACATTTGGGGCGTCGCGCGGATAATGGGACATCTCGGCCACAAGCGTCTCACGCCCTCGATACGTGCGGACGTTTGCGGTGACAGCGCGCACATGCGCCATAACGGCTCGGCGCTCCCGGCCGCGGGGCGGCGCCGGGCACGACATATATATATATATATATATATATATATATATATATATATATATATATATATATATATATATATATGGTCGGGGGTGACGGTGTGCGACGCTGAATTACATTTCAAAAAGCGGCGGTAGCACCTTGGTGTCATCGCGCTTCGCGAGGGATGCTTGCCTACCACGTTACCGCTGTCGCCGCCGCATTGGGTCCCGACAAAAGGCAGGACCGGCGACGCGCACGGTTTCGAGATAACGCGCGGCGGGGGACCGGGAGACCTGCCGCCGTTATTCGGGCGGGTGCGCGTTTCAATTCTCGTCGGTTTCCTCTATTGCGGTGGGTTGTGTGTGAGGAGAGCACTGTGTGTGCTCACTTTTAATCGCCGTCCGTATTACTACACCGTTTATTTCATTTTTTTTTCTGAGCCATTCGCGGAGCTGTCAGTCAGGCATGCGCGCGCGTGCGGGCCGTTGCCACGGCTTTCTTTTTTCCAACACTTGGCGCCTCCCAACCGATGGCGCGCTTTATCGGTGACGTCATCTGGCGCTCGAGGACTTTGAGGCGCGCGGCGCCGCGTGTCGTGTGGCGGTGGCCGCTTTACGGGGTCCTCTTCCGGGCGCGTTCGCCCGGCTGAATGCGATGGTTCTTTCACGCTGTCTATTGCCGAGTTCTGTGGTGTACTCTTTTTTTCTTTGCTGAACAAGTCGAGAGGATAAAAGCTTTGTTGGGCGGCTGGGGAATACGGAGAGAAGAATATATAGACGACATTTTGGCTTTTGGGGTTGCTTGTGAGGATTTGCCTCGAAATATATATATATATATATATATATATATATATATATATTTCCGCCTTTATGCTAGAAAAACGGTAGAGGCGGTAGTATTGGGGTGGCGAAGGTCTAAGCGTGTGGGCGCGAGGATTAAGGCTGGTCTATGGTTCTTTTTCTGCTCTAACGCCTCCGTGCCTCCCAAACAATAGCGTGGACGCAGAAAAAAAAAGGCAGGGCCTCAAAAATTTGGCGGACAAATACGTGGAATGGGCCGAAAAATGCGGCTGCGGCATGCAGAGTCGATCGCTGGGTTTCTCGCTGAGCTGCTTGTGCCGCGCGGCTTTCTACGGTCGTCGAAATGAGAAAAAGGAACGAGGAATGCAAGCAAGGGGGAGGGGAAAAGCTTTATTAATCATATTAATACACAGAGTGCTCAGCGGACAGAGGGGAAACCGCACCGTTGAATCTTGAATACTGCTGACGCACTTAATGTCGAAAGACTGCACCAGTCAGAGGCGAGGGTGATGTTAGCTATACACGCACGCAGCGCTGTGTGTATGCTTAAGCCTCTTCCTTCGTCCTGCATTTGAGTGTTGCAGTCGTGTGAGCGTGAATAACTAGCCCGGACAACCTGTTTTTGTTAATGTCTGCCACGGTTGTTTACCCAGCGTCGTTTAATGAAAGCTGTAACGAACACTGTGAAATAATTAAATGTGCAAATCATGCTATTTATTTCTGATAAGACTATATGTTAAATGTTAATTGGAGAAATGTTCAATTTAACATTACTCCTACCTTGTTTGACAATTGTGTGATTTTTCTTGGAGCAGTAAATGTTCTGGTGTTCATTCTGGCTGCAACGGAAAACAGAACATTCTAGAAATTCTACTGAAGTTCGGTGAAATTTATTAATTTCTTTCGTACGGAAGGATGTCGGTGCTGAAAACCACCGTTGTGCACCTTTTTACTGACGTTTTCCAAACCGATCTTTTTATTTTCTATATATTACGCTAACTTTGTTGGCATTCTGTCAGTATCTCTGTTTACTGCACGTACTTTGCAGTAGTCGCCACCTGGCGACAGAATGGACTACTCGAATTAGTGTTTCACTGTCACGTGCATTGCAACGTCTCTTCGCAGGTTGTTTCAACCCAGAAGTACGGCGAAAGCACACAAGCGTGACAAGAGGGAGGATATGTTTCCTGGTCGGCGAGGAGCAAGATGAACCTTCACGTGCCTTTTGACGTTGCTGCCTGTGATACCATATCAAAGCACTCGGTGGAAATGTGGACACGTTTTTCTTCTTCTAAATGTGCTTTTGCAGCTTATCCGGTGAACCGTTTTTTTTTTTAAATAGAGCTAGCGTCCTTGCGCACTTGTGTTTCTGAACTTGTAGGATGATCAAGAAAGGGGGGGGGGGGGGGTGTTTTGGGGGCCATAAGCGGCGCGAAACAGACCGGGTCGTGAAAGACCAGTAAGGGAAAAGGAGGGAAGAACTCGCAGGCATGGGTGGAGTGTTAGCGTTAGGAAGATGTAATCTGACGAAGAAAACGCTAAAGTTTCGAAATGATAACAATGAGTCTTATGCTTTCAACAAACTGTTTGCTGACGAAATCCATGTGTAAGAGTTTAGATTGCGGCGGGATTCCCGCACGCGTTTTATTTTCTATTATTTGTCTACTTAAGGGGGAACACGCTTGCGTAGAAGCCGTCCGATCCGTCATACATCAGGTCGCACCAGCAAGACAAGCTTCTAACAGGTTGTCAACTGCCAGATCAGCCTTCTCATCGATTGATTTTTATGGTTTTAACGCAGGTGTGTTCACCGTGTTAACATTTTCCAGCCAACAACTCCATGCCCACTGCAACAGCCGCAATGAAGGAAAAGTGTATTTCTTATATGATCGCCTTTTCTTTTTATCGTCGTTAACTTTGTATCGCGACTACAAGTGCCTTTTCATGCTGAGGGATTGTTCTCTACAAAAATACTGCCCGAAAAGTGCCTCTGTGATTAGCATTATTGAGCTACTTCACGCAGTTCTTGCTCTGCGACCATCAAGGTATTTAACTGTTTTCCCCGTAAAAAACAGTTAAATAAAAATAAAAAATAAAACCTTTAAAATTTATCCCGTGCTGGACGGAACCGAACCCACTTCACACGGTTTCGTTAAGCACAGCAGCTGGACGCCTTGCCGAGCTGCGCCAAGAAATGCACTGGGTATGTGCTGTTCTTCAATAAACTTCAATAAACTTAGGTCGCTGGGTATGCGGCAAGCGAGGGAACGAGTCCGCACGTCTGCACGCATCGGCGGTCCACGCATCTCGGAGGCCACGCTCAAGCTTCGTGGCGGCTCGCGGAGCAGTTTGCTCTAGAGGAACGAGATGGCGCTTTCGGCGGCGCGCCGCACGTTGCCTCAGCGAAAGCGCATGAATACGAAACCATAACCGCTTCTGCCCTGCTACTGTGCGATCAGCTGTCGTAAATCGACTGGGTGTTCACTAATGCACTGTGCCCCATTCGTGCTGCAAAATGTGGAGCGCTATAGTGAGGACGTCTGCAGTAGTTGGCTGAATGACTGACTTTCTAAGGAATGGAATGAATATGTGTGACCAAGCCCGCGGGCTGCTGCAAAATAAGGACTGAATGCGTTGCCGGCCTGCCTTCGCGATGCACAACCTTCCTTGAGGTTAAAAATAATCTCATCCGCCAGCGTTGTACCGCTAACCTACAAAGAGAATACTTCAACACCGGAACGTCGGCAAGAGTTGGCACTACTAGTTATACAGTGACAAAAGGAGGCTATAGCGCCGCTTCCTAGTAAATTTCTCGCACGTTATCTACACACATCCACCCCAACTCAAACTTACGCGCACGCTATCGCCCACGTGTCAAGAAAAAGTCGCAGTTTCGCCCGAAAGGCGAAACTACGACTTTTCTGCGACTAATTTGCTATCCATTGCGATAGCAAATTATTAGACAGCTATACGAAATAAAGATAGTTTTATCGGCCGTATGAACTTGTAAACATCCGCTTACTAACTGAATTAACAAGCATGGTTTCACGCGCGCACGGGCAAACAAATGCATCTCACTCGATTACCGCGGATACTCGCTGTCAGAACGCTGGCATGAGGAAGAGCGGCAGTAGCAGCGAGTGAATTGACCTTCGTGCTAACTCTCGCTTCAACGCGAACTAAGCGGCGAGAACACAGCGCATATGAATACATCAGCCCTCGGCACTCCTAGACTCTGTACCAGTATAGCAAATCGCTTTCAAGATAAGCCCCGCGCGGCTCAGCCACGCCATACGCAGCCGCCGCCACCACGTGATCAAACATGGGGCATGGTCATCCACCTCCACTCTGTGAAGGTGGATGACCAGCGAAGCTGTGTATGTGGTGATTGACCGTTGCTCCGGTGAAACGTTCCAAGTTTGCGCGATCGGGGCCAAATTCATGGTGCGCATTTCTTTCCGCCTCGCGGTCCTTTCCGCCTCGCGGTCCGGACGCCACGCTTACGCTTGGCGTCCGCGGCCCCGCTCATCGGCGGTGGTCTCCTTCCATCGCCGCCGCGCCCATTTCTTTTCTGTTCACGCCGTCGTTCTTGGTTGGCACGCTGTTCTTCAGACCGTACAACACGCTACCTACCCATTTCACAGTCAGAGCAGAACTGAGGAAAGGAGGCTACGTAGAGCATGACGTCAGGAGAAGAAGACTCAGATTGGTAGGGACTAGTTTGAATATGCGGGATGGACGTACACGTGTGGTGCGAACTTAGACATGGCCGACGCCGATCAAAGTGTAGTATCTGTTCTTATCAGCTTAATATCTGATACGGGTTGTATTTGGACCCAAGATATTAAACTTACTTTTGCAAGTTGGCGGAGTGCTTTAATTTAGCCTGCTTCACCGCCTCCGCGTGTTCGGCCCGGTATTACGCTATCTTCGGGATCGGACCACGGTTTTTGTCTACGGACATCGATCCGCTGGAAACTAGCCATATACAGCATCGCTGTAAATAGTCACGCAGAATCTCTTCTGGGAGTTGTCTAAGTATGCGGAAGCATTGTGCCACTTGCTCATCTCCACGCAGCCCGGTGTTATTATCAACGTTATGAAACTTGATCAGACCAGTATAAACAGCGCTGCGGCGACGCCGCACCTGGCGCCGCCTACCTGCATGCAGGTGGCTGCGCCAGTTGCGTTGATGACGTTCTGTTCGTTATAAGCCGTTATCGCTCTTTTAGCGCCTTACTCATACGCGTAGAACCAATGTCAACCGTGATCAACCGTACTTCGGCGGCGGCTGCGTATTGCACGGCCGCGCGGACCGTATCTTGAAAGCGATTTGCGATGCGAACAGAGTGCCGACTATACTGATAGCTTCGCGCGCTGTGTTCTCGCGGCTTGCTTCGCGCTGAAGAGAGACGCGCAGGCACCTATCTTGAAAGCGATCTGCGAACAGAGCGGAGTGCGGCGTGTGCTAGGAGCTTCGTGGAGCGCGGTGTTCTTGCCGCTTCGTTCGCGTTGAAGCGAGAGGCAGCACGAAGGTGAATTCGCTCGCTGCTGCGGGCTCTATCTTGAAAGCGATCGTCTTACGTGACGGACGGACGGACGGTTTTTATTGCGATAGCAATTATATGGACACTTCAACCGGATTTCTGCCGTCGTTGTCGCCGTCGCCGTGAAGTTCCGTATAGATAAAATCTTCGCCGTGCGCCGTATGCCCGAGCGGAAGCGTGCGGGGACGCGCGCTATCACGGAGAGCGAGCGCACTCATCTCCCACCCGCAAGCAAGGAAGCAGGAAGCCAGCGCCGGAGGGAGCGGGGGGGGGGGGGGGGGGCACTTCTACTCTGCCAACAACCGCGCTCGTCGCTCGTCCGCACCGTCTCTTATATCCACACGGCTCCGACCTTTATGCGCCGTGCATTCGCCGCTCAGTTTCCGTTGAAGCGATAAGCGATAGACCGCACGTACCTTCGCCCGCTGCGGCGTATGCTTGCTGCCAGCGTTTTGACAGTCGTTGTCTGGAGTCATTCAGTGTGATCTATTCGTGTTTGTTTGTGCGCGCTCACACCGCGCTTGTTCATTCAGTTAGTAATAGTCGGGCGACATTTTCCAACGCACGCTACACATGCAATGCTGCCCGGATCGGCAGTGCAGCGCTACAAGTGTGTCCCTTCGCACGCGCTGCCCACGGGAAGGGCTTCTCATCAACACCACCGTTTCACACGCGCCTTCTCGTGGTCATCGAGTCTCTCTTCATGCCGGCCTACTTACGCCGCAGCACACCTGCTTACTTAATCAGCTCATGTTTACTACAATTCATATTGCTACCAAAACCGCTCACCTTACTTCGTATGACATTGCTGTGTTGCTATCGCATTCATTGCTTCGCCCTTAGGGCGAAACTGTGACATTTTTTCTAGTTGGGTAAGCATAGAAATGCTCACTGATTTAACATTCCACCACATGGCTGCCGGGTATAGATGGCTTGCACTGACGTCATTGTAGCCGCCATGTTGGCGCACCGACACGATGATAAGCTGGGTCCGTAACGTCACGTGAAAGCTTTCAATAAGATGGATTGGACTGAAGTGCTCGTAGTCGCCATGTTGGTGCACCGACACGGTGATAAGGTGGGTGCGTGACGTCACGTGAAAGCTGTCAATACCTTGCAGTGTCTACAATACGCGGCTTATACCGCGTGTGCCTAGTATAACGTATACTTCGGTACTGCACAATGAAACTGCACAATACGGCGAAGATGCGGTGATCGTAGCTTGGGATCGTAACTGATCCTTCGCTCGCTTGTAACCTTTAATAAAATCTGACCAGCAACTGCTTTGTTCAGTACTATTCGTCGCATATCTTAGTAAATGAGGCACAATGCGCATTTTACACCCCTTATGACCATTCGCGCATCTTTTGTCGACTGTTTGTTCAAACCCTATCCGTGAGTGGGTATGAGCATTCATCATCGAGAACCTTTCTGCTGACCCGCCGCAGTAGCTTAGGGGCTATAGCGGTGTGCTGCTGAGTACTCAGTCGTGGGTTCCATGCGAATACGCTGGTGTATTGTGCTTAGGTGGGGAACCCAAGGTGGTCAAAATTTATCCGGAGTCCCCCACTACGGCGTGCCTCGCATTCAGATCGTGATTTGGGCACGTAAGACCTAAGGATGTTATTTTAACATTTTTGCTGCTTTAGTAAACGTTGATCATTGCCACTGCGGCCCTTCATGTCAGAATGCTCACCTTCGTATTTCAGCAGCCGTTTAGTTTCCTACGATGTGCGAGCACTCTTCGCGCCATGCGCCCCCCCCCCCCCCCCCCCTTTCTATTTGGCATATATCTTCAAGCGACTCGTTGATCCGCAAAGTTGTCGGCAATTTCGGCACATTACGTGTCTTCGCAGCTTCCCAAATGAATGTCCATCATGGCACAGCCACAGAAGCTCGAGAAACAGCAGCAGTTATGAACTAAAGAAATGGGGTGAACGTGACTGTTGCCTCATAGCTCGTGGAGTTGAGAGTGTTTCCAAATGCGGGCGCGTAGAGATGCTCCATATTTACACATCTATTGCGAGTTTGGCTGCTGTTCGCCTCTGAAACTCGCAATAAGTAATTGAATAAAGGGAATAAAAAGCCATCGATTAATTTTCTTTTTCTCTTTTGTTTTGGTGACCAACGCATAATAGCGTAAATTATAGGGAACGGAATCAAACGGCCCCCTGTGATCGCAGTTCAAACACCTGATTAGGGGCTAGTTGATCCAGAGGTGAAGAAGGCTGTATCCATAATTCAGTCAACAGGGAGAAAAATAAAGCACGAGTGCCTGGCCGTGTTTGAGTTCGCGCGTGCACCCGCCGCAGTGGCTTATAGCAGTGGCGGTGCGCTGCTAAGTACGAGGTCTCGGACTAGATTCCGGGTCGCGGTGACCGTATTTCGAAAGGGGCGGAATGCAAAAACGCTCGTGTACATCGATTTAAGTGCACGCGTTAAAGAACCCCAGGCGGTTAAAATGACTCCGAAATTGACCAGAACGTAAAACCCCAGAGCAATAAGAAAAGAATTCGTGTTGCAACGTTAGCACCCGGGCCAACAAAACTATTCTAGCGCTTTCTTTTTCTTTTCTTATGGGCATGCGCATAGCTGATTAATATCAGGCGTCATAGCCTTAGTAGCATTTGCGCCTTAAAATCCTCTATAACTGTCTAACTAAATAGCTCATTAATATATCTCTGACACGTTAAACCTTGACCATTGAGCACTATCGTCGTAGAACTTGTCGATGCCCGTTGGCGTTTACCAGCGGGAAATCCACAGTGGAAAGGAGGCGCTACCAGTGATACGGCTGTTTAAGTGTGTGCGCGCTCAAAAATTCTGACGTGACCGGTAAGGATACCATGAAAATGCAACTATGACTCGAACGATAACGAACGCGCGCACTGTATCAATTAAAGCTTGCTTTTTTTAGCCCGATGCCAGGCCTGCAGTTCGTGGTCAAGTGGGCTGCGAAGGGCGCATGCGCTTCCGCGTTGTAGCACGCCGGTCGCCAGATAAGTTAGAAGCTGGTCACGTGTGCCTCAGGATGAGCGATCGAAGTGCCAGCGCAAAATCTGCAGCATGCCCTATGGGCAACCAGCGCTGAAACTTCGCGTGCCAGCAGCAGCGCCATAACACATAGCCTAGCGAGCGGTAGAAACAGTTTTCAGCTGCACATGCTGCGATTTCGCGTTATCAATTCCACCGCTCATCTGAGGTACATGTGTCCAGGTTTTGGCCTGACTGGGAACCGGCGTGATATAACCTATGAGCGCATGCGCTTTTCTCCACCGCGCATCAGGTAAGGCCGTATGGCCAGAGCTTGGCTCCATGCATAGAACGATAGCAAACGTTGATACAGGCGCGCGTCACCTATCATCCAAAATGTCGTACCATTTTCGGGGCCTCCCTATCGGACGGTGTCAGCATATTTCAGCTGCACACCCAAACTGCCGTAGCGCCTCCTGGCCAGCGCTGGTTCCCCATACTAAAAAGCAGTTTCCTCCGCTCGCTATGCTGGGTGGCCTGATTCACACAGCCGTCAAACGTCCCGTCACGGCACCGGAGCTCGTCACGTGACAGCGCTTTCCCCACCCCAGTGACATTGGTCGGTGTTCATAACGTCGTCGCTGGCGTCGCATTCTTGAGGAAAAAGCCGTCGAGGAAGCGCTGTCACATGACAGGCGCTGGTGCCGTGACGGGACGTTTGACGGTTGTGTGAGTCGGGCCTTACGGGGCTCCTGTGGGTGCGTGAAGTGCAAGAAATAGTTGCCCATGACAGCATCCACAGCCAGGTGCGACTCCGACGGCGAGGAAACCTCTCCGTTCAGCAGACATACGAGCATGGTAAGTTGAACGACCGTATAGTGTTCAATGACCATTTGGAATTGGGAATATCTGACAGGGGTATTGAATTCCTGGCAGTACATAGCCGGCATCACGGGCTGTGTTCACTCGCGCTCCGCTTCCACCACAACACGAATGAACGGCCCTGTATAAAGTGTAGTCACCGAAGTTGCATGGAGTTGCCACCTTGCCTGTTTTCAATCGGCACAGTCGGTTTTTCTTCAAGATGCCAGCTGCTGGCTCGACCTCCAGACTGGCACGTCACTTGCCGACTCGCTGTTCCTCCCTTAATCGGCACATAACTCGCAACGCAATTCCTCCTTCGGGCGCTCATACATAGCGAACAACTGAATTGTCTCAAGTGGATTTATTCTTAATACCTTAAGCTGTCCACTGTTGTGAAACTGCAGCGATATCCGAAGTTACCAAACCGAGTGGTCCACCCCGACAGTTTTGCATTTTTTTTCTTCTGAGCTTTCTTTTGCGAGCCTAAGCGCAACTTCTGCTTCTCTTTTGCGTCCTCTCGGCGGCCACCCGCTGCTGACTCGACCAGTTTGGGCCACATGAGCGAAATGTACAGGGTCGTCCACTCTTAGTACGAACATGGCGCCGCGTGGCCGCGCTCCGCGGAGCGCCAGCGCACATGGCGCGGCCGCGCATCGAAGCTAAGCGGTGCAGGCGCACAGGGGCTTGGAGGCAGGGCTTCGTGTCGTCTGCTAAAGCGCGCGAGCGAGCCGTGTTTGTGCCGTCTGTTTGCTAAAGCACAGCGCGCTCGCGCGCTTGAGCAGACGACACGAAGCCCCACCTCCAAGCCCCTGTGCGCCTGCGCCGCTTAGCTTCGATGCGCGGCCGCGCCATGTGCGCTGGCGCTCCGCAGAGCGCGGCCACGCGGCGCCGTGTTCGTACTAAGAGTGGACGACCCTGTACGTACGTACGCACATTGTCCGCTATCCTGCCGCTACACGACCTCGGGCTGTAAAAAGGACACTCAGCGGGTTTTCGGCTTTACCCGCTGGTTTATGTGTAAATAGGCACAATTTTTTAAGAAAGCGTTTCAATAAATTGCGATCATGCAGAGTTAGCGCTGCTCATTTGGACACTTAAACAAATTAAAAAAATGTTTCTATTTGTGTTTGTATTTTTGCATGCAGTATACTAATAAAAAAAAATAAAAAAAAGCCTCTTTAGGGTACTTTAGTCCCAGTTGGCCAGGCTTTGTGCAGAGGTGGTCTGCTTAACGTCCCTAGGGACTTCAAATCTGCCAGGCGAAGGAGCTTGCGCTTTCTTTCGAACTCCTGGCATGCCTTTTGTACACAGCACTGAATACGGGTTAGGTGCAGCTTCCGTTACAATAGTTTACCGTGAGAACAATTAAAACGGACACCGACCACGAAGGTTTTAAAAAATATACAATAAGACGTTTCGGCTCCCGCACGGGAGCCTTGCTCACAATGAAGGCGGAAAAGGTCTGGTTATGTAGGCTTTAAGATGTGACGTAAGCAACGTGTGTACACGTAAGCAACGTGTGTACACGTGGGGAAAGTTGCCATCGTTGCGATTAAGTGTGTGTTCGGTGGTATGAATTGTCAGGGATTCAAGCGAAAGCTGAGAAGTCAGGTTCTTTTTCTATTATCTCTGCGTTGTCCCAGTCTATTTCATGACGAGTCGCTTCTGCGTGTTCGGCCAGAGCATTTGAAGTTACTTGCTTCTTTGTTACATCATGCATGTGCTGCTTGAGTATTTGCTGGGAATTGCCTATCTCGCCGCCCTCCTCCCCCCTTTCTTGTCGTTGACACATAGTAATAGCTGAGCACGAAACCGAAGAAGCGGGCTTGCAGCGACATAAAGAAGAAGAACGTAAACTTTATAATCAAATCAATCAGATTTGAGTCCGGCGTATTTTTAGTGGGTCTGGGCACCCGACGCGGACGACACTAAAGAAAACATTTGTGGCGACAGTTGCTTTGTTGCACATTTGCTTATATAGCCACGACCGTGGCGTGCGCTCCGACACATCCACGGTAAATCGCGATTGACTAGGTTGAGTGTACCAGGGCTGCCGGCCAGATGTTCGTGATCCTTGTGATGCTAGACAAGCTCGTGATGCTCAGAAGATTCTTATCTCCCCAGCTGCGCAGGAGACGCTGCCAACGGCACTGGTGAAATGGCCGTTCAACACCTCCTAGGTAGACTCCCCAACCTGGGCCAGGCGGTGTTACGGACGCTAGAGTTCCTCTATATGATACCAAAGGTGTAGCATAAACAGACGGTGCTGAGCGGCGCCGCCCGTGGGAGCAAATGAAAAAGACGAAAGGGTGCGCGGTTGCGCTGGGTCGCGTGGCCGTGTTGTGTGCGGGAATATGAGCTGCAAGATTGTGTCTCTCTTGCATTTGTTCGCACAAGCCTTGTCGTTCAGTGCCGTAAAAAGCCTCGAAAACACGAAGGGCCGACACCCGTCCGTGAAAATCAACATATTTCCGGGGAGGTGCATGATGCATAAAAGGTGAGAGACAAGCATGCGCACCACTGCTGTTGTTGGCAGGGTCAAGTATAAGTCCTGCTTGTTCGCTTTGCATGCCACATTTTTTTTTTTTTTGCGATTCGTGCATGCAGTCAGTCGAGGGGGCTGGTCTTGTCTCCAAATACTGGCTCATACCCACTACGGGGGATTGGCCAAGAAGTGGGCGGTTTCAGGTATGTTTATTAGAATTAAAACAAACTAAATTTGCATAGCAGAGCGTGAGTTAAAGCTTTCGCGTGTAACTGGGGTCCATTAATTAAAGAGAAACTGGGGCTTGTAGTCTCAGCTGGGTGCCACCGCTGAGCGCCGGCAGCTTCGTGCAGCCGCGGCGAGTTGCGTGATGTAATGCGATATCGCTGCATGTTAAAAAAAGCGAAGAGGCAAATGATACTTCAAAGTCTAGAAAAGCATGGAGAAAATCACGTGGAAAGCCGCCTCAATAGTACCAAGAGAGACGCTTTTACCATCACGTCGCGCGACACAACTGTGACGTCCCTGCGGTGTTGAAACCCATGACAAAATGACACCGCGGTCACAAAGGCACTGTGGATCGCGGTCGAGTCCGATTCAGATCCACTCAATCGCGATAGTAGGCTTTCGTCTGCACCGTGATGCTGAGTAACTCGATCCGGAATGTTGGGCAATACAGCAGCGGCCGTTCTTGATCGCGATCCAAAAATTTAATCCGGAACGCGCTTGATCGCGATCTAAAGTGCCCGTGTTGCACCGGCGTCAAAGAACGCCCGAAAGCCAAAGTAATTCAAATCGCGGCTGCCCTCCTCTAGCAGCCGAGCTTCGGAGTTAAAAGTCACACAAGTACATTTCGCATTATTTTGACAAATGGGCTACCTAATCGTACGCCTGTGCTATAAAGCGCTCAATTGCTTGCAACTTGCTACTACAGAAATGTTGCCGATCAAGATGCGTATCCAAACAGCCCGCGAGCGCTGTCAAACAAACACGAGAAAGCGCATATGTGCGTCGCTTGCGCAAATCAGCCGGCGCTTAATGTGTCGCTCAAAGCAGATCGAAGTAGAGATACAGCGATATTCTGGTCGTCGCGAGCTAACTGTCATGACTGAGCTACAAGGGGAAGCAACAGCGCTCAACAAAATTCGGTGAACGGTGGCTATGCGTTACTGCTTGCGTTCCTTTTCATGACATTTACCCAGGAGAGAGAGAGAGAGAGAAACGTAGAAGGAAAGGTAGGGAGGTTAACCAAGGACGTGCCCGGTTGGCTACCCTACACTTGTGGAAGGGAAAGGTGAAGAATAGATAAGGAGAGAAAAGAAAAACATAATAGAGTCAGTCATTCGCAGAGACAGTCACAGAAGAATCTCCGCTGTTACAAGCGTTCGTACAATCCAGTACTCTTCACGAACTGCAGAAGGGCTTTTGTGGCCTTTTGCATGCAAGAATGCATAGGCCATGACCCAAGAATCTTTTCTTCCGAGAGCGTTCTGCTATCTAAAAGGTTGAGTGTAGCTTGGAGAATACGTCGTTGAGTTTCAAAAGATGGACAGTGACACATGAAGGTGCTCGAGAGTCTCGTCGCACCCGCACAAATTGCACGCCGCACTGTTGGTCATCCCTATTAGGAACGAATAGGCGTTGGTAAATGCGACACCCAACCACATGCGACACAGTAAAGTTGTTTCACGACGGGAGAGTCCAGGTGGTAGGCGAAGTCGCTAGTTAGGGTCAAGAGAGTGCAATCGTGAGTTGGTGAAACCCGGTGAATTCCATCGCAGAAGTGTGATGTGGCGAGCAATCGATTGAAGTTGCCGCGCAGCATCCGTTCTTGAGAGTGGTATAGGAACCAGCTGATGTTTGTGATGAGCTGAGCGTGCTGCTTCATCTGCGCTGTCGTTGCCGACAATTCCGTAATGGCTTGGCAACCATTGAAATACAATGTCCTGTCCTTCGAGCGCGTGATAATGAGCGTGCCTAATTTCGTGCACTAGCTGCTCGTGTAACGCTTGTCGTAGGGAAAACTGTAGAGTTTGTAGGGCTGCTTTGGAATCACTGAAAATGGCCGAACGATTTGGCGGCTTCTGGAGCACGTAATTGAGTGCACCTTGAAGTGCCTGAAGTTCTGCTGTTGTAGACGTGGTATTGTGCGAGTATTTAAATTGCAAAGTGACGGCGTCTGATGGAACTACTGCTCCGGTAGAGCTGTTGGAAATGGTGGAACCGTCCGTGTAAATGTGGATGCGGTCAGAATAATACTCCTTGATGACAAGCAGAGACAATTGCTTCAGGGCTATTGTTGAGAAGTCTGCCTTTTTGCTAATCCCAGGAATTGAGAGGCACACGTGAATTTGCCGGAGACACCATAATGCAGATGTTGGGCGTTTCGCAGGCTTGAAGCCAGATGGTATTGAGGCATGCATGGTGTCTTGTCACAATACTACAGAATGTAGCCTGTGGTCTTCGCACTGGCAAATCGGCTAAATGATGGGATGGTAGCCGTGAAATGTGTCGAATGTGCGCTCTTAGCTTCTCACCGATGATATGAGTGGTGATCGGGTGCTCCTGTGCAATGACAATCGTTGCAGCTGTCGATGAACATCTCGGGAGGCCAAGACATGTCCGAAGTGCTTGGGCTTGTATGCTCTGTAGTGCAAAGATATTAGTCTTGCATGTGTTGGACAAGACAGGAAGTCTGTATCGCAGGAATCCGAGAAAAAAGTGCCGTGTATAGCTGTAATATGGAGCGCACGGATGGTCCCCACGATTTTCCAGCTGCGAATTTAAACAAATGAGTCTTTTCTTCGTGTGGGAGACATGGGGACTCCAAGTGAGGTCGCGATCCACAATAACGTCTAAGAACCTGTGAGTTTTCTTGTACTCAATTGACTGGCCCTCGATACACACTGGTTAGAAATACATCGGCCTTCGTGTAAATGCCACTAGTGCCCATTTTTCTGTGGATATCGTCAGGCCTTGTCGGTGAAGGTATGCCGCTGTCAGGGTTGCCGCTTTCTGTACTTTGGCGCGCACTTGCGGCCTTGTCACGCCGGACGCCCAGATGCAAATATCGTCTGCGTAGTGCTAGACATTAGCTGTCCGTGGTAGCATTTCGGCGAGCCCCACTAGAACAAGATTGAAAAGAGTAGGGCTCAACACTCCGCCTTGTGGGACACCACGACTGGAGATATATCTATTTGTCGGCCCATCTTCAGTTAGTACAAACACAGATCTCCGTGATTTACCCAGGAAACTGAAGAACGACAGGCGACTGCAGGCCCCGGGTGTTTTTGTCACTGTTGTGGCAGTTCACCACACAACCATGACGCAACCGTATACCGTCCCCCTTGGTTGATACCTTTAGTCAACCAGAACCGTGGAGCCGCCGTCGCGTTGGGGAAGCGTGCTCGTCTCACCCCCCTGAGGCCCGAGTTCGATTCCCACCCAGGATGAAGTTTACCTAATTTACTTTCAAAGGCATTAGTTTACTTTGTTTCCAGAATCATCACTGAGAAATTTGACGTCAAAGTATTTTTTGACCTGTTTTTACTCTCTGCCGTCGGCCATTTTTGGTACCATCATTCGGTCACGCCGCGTACTACAGCGCCGGAAAGCATATAATGCTCTCGCATTATAAAGCAGGGAAGACGCCGATACGACCGGATCCATTGCAGGCGTAGGTAGCGGTATATACAAGGTAGATAGATAAGATTAAAGAGACGTATACAAGAATGCTAGAAGGAAAAGCATTGATAACATACGTGGGTAACACAAGCAGGCTATAGGTGACGATTTGTCCCCGCCCCGTTTCAAAGGGGATGCCAATAAATCATTCTCATCATCATCCTGCACTAGTTGAGCAGCTGACGTCACGCGCGCCCGCGTCCGACACTGGTGCTCGGCCTTCCCGTCGTATACGGGATGGCTCGATCGCTCAAGCTTTCTGCTACCTATGTATTGGGCCGTTTCTTTTTCTGATTTGAACTTTGTATCCAGCATACAGAGTGGCTATTGCCTTCGAGGTCTTTACGTTACTACATGATGAAGAGCAAAATGGACGGAGAGTGGCGGGCGGCCCTTGGTCCGTGTGTTGTTCCTAGCAAGTTTCCGGCCGTTTTCTTTCTGAGGTTTTACCATAGCCATTCAGGAGTAGCTCTTAGTTTTCTTTCTGTTGAGCCCATCTTTGCGTGCTTAGACAGCGTTGACAGTAAACTTGAAGCACTGCGTAGCGGTGACAAATGCGCCCGTGTCTTCAAAGGCACGTTTTGCAAACACTGGCGGCCGTGACTCACCACTACTTGTGGAACGGGAGGCCAGGCGCAAAGACAAGACTTTATTTTTTTTCTAACATGCTTCTTTTTTTCTTTCTCCCTTAGAAATTGCTTCTATTCACAGCGACTCTATCACAGCCGCGGGTGGAAGGTTTTTTGTGCGCGAGAGATTACCTGCGCACGGTCCTTCTTTTTCGAGGGCATTTCTCCCTTTGCCTTCGAGCTAAGTGAATAAGCTATGAAAGGACGAATTACGTGGACAATGGTGAAACAAAATGAGGTGTCAGGGTAAGCGCTGACGAAAAGGGGAAAGAAAAAAAAAAAAGAAAAGCGTGGTGTTTAGACTCTCGTAGCTCCGCTACGACTCCCCCCTCCCCTCATCTCCCGCTCTCACCTTCCTCGTGTTTCCCTTATTCGTTGTATTGTCCTGCTCCGAACTTGGGCGCACGCGGTCCATTGTGAGGGCCCTAATCGACTTCGGGGAACGGCCACGGTTCGTGATCGCGGCTTCGTTGTGACGCCGCTTTACTTTACTTCGCGCCCGGGGTGCGGCGCGCGCACGCCCAACGCCACCACACGCACAGCATACACCTCCGCGAACCCCGTGTCACGGAAATGTGTGCAATGCTTCTGTAGGTTGGAGCTTCGCGCCCGCTACAGCTAGGGGAAGGGAAAACACCTTCTGAATGACGTGTGCGTATACGCTGCGATAAGCTGGCAGTATATCCGTATATAGTGGTGGTTAGGCTACTGTGACGTTATCTGCAAGTCGGAATGAGGCCGCTGGTTTGAGTCCCGGGCCTGTCGCGGTGACCTAATTTTGATGAAGGCAGAAAGCGATAATGACCCGTGTAACAATATTTAGCGTCTGCATTGGGTGCCGAATTCCATCTACTCTTGACGTGCCCTGGGACTGAGGAAGTCCTCGAAAGCGCGCTTAAGGGTGTAAAGTTGGGTAGTAACTAACCTAAAGACTATGCACGATGGCTCATGAACATTTGGTGAGTCGTTCTTACCGTATCTGTACGAAACAGGTCTCAACGCTTATATGTCATCTCATCCGGACTTAATGCCGCATGACAACCCATGCGAACGATAAATATAATAATAAAAACCTGTATTTAGCGGCTCGTTTAAGGTACCCCAGGTGGTGAAAAGGTATCCTATCCAACTACTTTACCCTCTTTCCTCACACACATGCACACGCAAACACATGACAACATCCATCACAGCCCAATGTGCAATACATTTAGGAAGACAAAACTTGATCAGTTATTACGGCTGCTGTCTTTTCGACAGGCAGGTTTGTCGTGTGGCGTCTGTCATAGCTAGGCGCAGTTACGTTTCATAAATATCTAAGTCAGTCAACGGATCGGTCAATCTCTTTTGAACGCAAACTTAAAGATACAACATGGAGAAAGGCAGAATATTTGCTTTTTGGGAACGTTTTGACGAATTTGCTGCTTGGCTAGTTGGTGCAAACATTCTAATCTTGAAAGTGCCAAAGAACTACGAAGAAGTTCCTGCGAACATGGTTTTACAGTATGATAATATTTAGAAGCACATACGAGTCTATATGTCACGCCACGATATCAAGTTCCGAGGCGTGACCCTCTCAGCGTCAGAGGCACTGCACATAATTAGCGTGGTGGAATATATGCTGGCCGTATTATCTATATACGCTGTATCTGTCGCGTGTCTCGCTCCATAGAAGGACTTAGAGAGAGCAGCGCCTGCGACGAGACCGGATATTCGCGAAGGGATGCTGTTCTTTCTTTCGTTTTTTTTTTCTTTTTCATTTTTTTCTTCTTTCTTTACCAGTGCTGGGGGAAGGGATACACGCATTCACGACAGGTTATAAAACAATAAAGTAAGTTCAGAATGAAGTGTGCAGAGGAGGCCATGTGGGACATGCATCGCAACCCGAATTGTCTGTCATTGAGTTGCGCACTCTTCAGCCTTCGGCGGGCCGGCTTTTGTTATATTCATTAGCTTTTACCGACAGTCTCTTCGCGTACTTGTTCACGCCTCAGTTCTATGTGACTTTGTTGTTTAGAAGAAAACGTTTTTCTTTTTTATACGTACCGATTACGATCTATTTTTGGGTCATCTGAGTGGGCGTGCGGCCACATTTCTCACCCTCAGATGCACACTGCGCAGGCTTACGGCCGGAAGGGTCGACCCGCGACACTTCTTGCCAACATGTGCGCGTATTCGTTGACTCGCCGGCCGCTGGTCGGGCCAAGATGAGTTCAGTTTTGTTTACCAGTTTGGTTGATGTCTACTGCGTGTGACTTTTCAGGGAGTGGAAAAACAAGACGATCGTTTACTTCATGTTTACGTGCTGCTAAGTATGGAAATATTTCGGCATCAAAAGTCACTGTGTTCAAATTTTACAGCAACAACTGTTAAGGTTGCCTCAGCCAACTTTCGCTGCGTTTCACTCCTGTATATTCGTAGTGTTTGTCATCGTGACATGACAACACGATACGGTAATGGACAACAACGACGCCGACAAGATGACGGCATTGCAACTTCGGGGGTGACACGACGACCTAAGATCGTGTTTTACTTGAAGTAGCCGTCATCGTCGTCGTGTCGCTGTCATGTCGACGTCGACAGATTGTCGTCACGTCGTCGTTGTGCTGTTGTTGGCGTCATTGTCATTGGTGTCATTGGGTAAGCTGCTTTGGTTTAAATGAGAGTAAGGTCTTTCCGTTGGAGTTTCCCCTTTACGATTTTCTAAAACAAAAATATTTTATACCATTGATTCCGCGACAAGTAGCCGCCGAATAGGAATGGTAGCGCTTTGCCGTTTTGGCTGTTTCGGATCAATACATCTTTTGGTTACCGTAGTTTTTCGGGGCCGGTTGGGGGTTGATGTCGGGTTGAAGGTGGCGCCCGGGGCGCGCTGAAATATCTCGTTGGTAAGGTGCCGGAACTTATGTCATAGCGACAACGTCCATGTACACGCGTCGTCTGCTTATAGAGGCAACCACATGCACGCGATATTCAAGCGACAGCGGCAAGCGACGCGACAAGCAGACCTGTCGCGTCGCGGTGTGGAGCAACCATATGGACGCGACACCGCGAATAATGTAGCGACAAATTTACATTGTTCTGCGAATTAATACTATCGTGCGCTCATGAAGAAATCTGAAACGTACCACGAGGTTAATGCTTTAACCACGGTATATTAATCTAGCTTTAATATACTGTCATCGCCAGTGGAAATCCGTTCCATGCCGTGGTGCCATCTGGTGAGTAAAACTGAAAACACTTTCGCGGCTCTCGGTGGCATTATAGTGGCATCTTAGGCCTAACGTCGTCAAAACCAATATTTTGTCCTCAGTGTGAGGTGAGACGAAGCGATTGATGACCTTACTATTTATTTTTTGCTGTCACGGTGGAGGCCTAATTGCAAGAGCGCATTGATCGAAGCGGGCGGACTGGTTGCTTCCATGTTGTAGCGCAATCACGCTGTCCCCTGCAGAAGTTGCCGCGTAGAATTCCGGGCGTGTAGCGAAATTTTCTGGCTGGCCAAAAACAGGCGACGCGACAAGCGACAGCGACGCATCGCCCTCAGCGACTGGAAAACCTGTCGCTCGTCGCCGTCGCTTATCGCCGTCGTTCGAAAATCGTGCGCATGCGGTTGCGCCTTATGTTCTGTTTAAAGGCTGTTGACAAGAAAACTATGCAATTTCCAGCCCTGTGGCTTTGCGAAGTCTGTTTTAGGGGCATATACTACTCATCTATAAGAAATTTAGCAAAGGGGAAATTTTGTTGCATTTGGCTGCGCTGAATAATCTGTCATGATGGTGCCTCGGGCAGAATGCTATAGCGCCAGATTTCCTGGCCGTAACATACGCATAAAAATCTGTACTTTTCACTCGTCTCTATTGTGCGGAAAGTATCGGCCGCAAGAAATCGAGCTAGTTGGTGCGTTGATTCAGAATTCAGGATGGCAATGTAGTCAAAGGCACAACGGATTGGTGCGCGAACTCTCCTTATAGACACTTGCGCTGTTGTAGTTACACGTCACGAATGCAATTTTCTACTTGCAGTAAGAACACTATAGGACAACACCACGCAAGGTAAACATGGAAATTGAGAGAAAGAGGCGTTTCTATGGTATAAGAACGCCTTCGGTCTGCTACACCACACTGAGCATTGGGATGACGAGATACAGCGAAAGCGACGGAAGAATGTGATATGACGACGCAATATTACAATGATTGTCAATGATGTGTCCATCCTACGATAAAATCGCATGCACGCAAGCATGAGGCCCACAGGCGCATTACACATTCAGCTTATACGTATATAGCTTGCATATTTGGACTGTACGTAGCTTCTACATTGAGCAGACACACTGGCTCATTACACGCCGGCGCAAGATGTGCTAACTACACCGGTACAAACTCGCTATGTAATAGCTCACTGAAACAAGGTTTAGCGCATTGCACGCTTCTATTTCTCCGGTTCTATATGTGGGCTTCTGTTTGGCTTTGGTGCTGGCTTGCGTTTCTCTTTCGTTGTCTTTATTTAGCCCGCCTTTCTTTCTAATTTTCTCTTTCTTTCTCTTTCTTTTTTCTTTTTCTTGTCTCTTCGGTCCTCTCAGCTTGCTCCGTCGTGCGCGCGGCGGCTTTCATTCAGCGCTGATTTGCTCATTGTTCGGTGCAAAATTGAAACTCGCTTTCCATGAAAGGCAGCCGGAAACAAAAATGGTGACCCACGAAAAAAAAAAAAAAAAGAAAAGGCGCTTCGGATAACGGGAGGGAAGTGTATAGGCTGCCTATAAAGGGCCGCATATAATAAGGCTCTGGTCATGTTGGAGTCTGCACATTGGTGGTTTCTTTGTCACTTTTCTTTCGGGATACTTTTCATTGTGTTCTCATCCTGCTGTTGCGCCTCTCTCAAACTTGCCCTTTTGTTCCTGCTTTCGCTTCAAAAAGATATTGTGTGGCAGGTAGTAGCATATAGTGTTCTTCGAGGTAATGCATTTTTGCACCTGTCGCGTTTGTCTGTGGATTAGACATTGCTCTATTTCAACGCAACGGTGTCCCCTTTATAGTCGTGGTGTGGGAATTTTCGAGTCTCTGATTAAAATGGTTTTGCTTATGCGAGAGAGAGCGAGAAATAGAGAGAGAAAAAGAAAGGTAAGGAGGTTAACCAGGTTGCATTTGGTTTGCTATCCTACACTGGGAAGGGAGAAACGGGCAGAAAAAAAAATAAAGGAAGAAATGAATAGAAAGTGATGACTGTGCCGACTGCAGGGGTGATGAAGCGCCGACTGCAGGGGATCCCTCATTCGTTTAGGTCCGTGTTTATTGAACAGCTCTGCTTATAACGAAGTTATGTTTAGAGGAAATGTGGGCAATGTTAGAAGTGATCCACAGAAAAAAAATATGTATATTGGGTAATTAAGGACTAAATGACAATTCCTAAACCTGTGGTTTTTTGCTTGTATAGCGGCGTCAATTATACGTATACAAATTCTCCGGAGCGTTATGGGTGTACTTTACGAATGGCGCAGAATTCAGCCCGCTGTACCGAGAGAACTGTAATTGCCACTAAGATCGAGTTTGAGTTGGTGAAAGTAGGGGGAACGTGACGGCCAATGAGCATGCTAAGTTAAATGTGTGTTGTTAAATTATAGTCATTGTAAAAATTGCTTCAGCAGGGGCTTGAAAGCGTGATCAGATCGTTATTCGTTGTTTTCCAGTGTGCATCATACGAAGTTCACATTCAGTGGAAATAGCGGCCACATTAGGCGTGATGTGTAATAAACAAAACAAAAACAGATTAAAATTTCTGCCTTAATTACAATCATTGCAAATAATTACTGACCACTCGATCGTTTTCTATTTCCATGCGCTCCACGAGGCGCGACATATGTTTACCTGATGACCTCGGTGAAGGACTTGTTTTGTATTTCGTGAAAGTGAAGGAGAAACGTGTTGGCAAAGTTGAGAGTGCGTGGGTCAATTGCAGTCTTTCCAGAAAATTACGCATGCAAGTGCTCCGGAACATTATAAGTGTCTTACGAACGGCGCCGAATTTAGCCCGCCGTTTTATAACTGGCCACTGCGACTAAATATGCGAAAAAAAAGGGGGCGGGGGGGGGGGCAATATAGCCAACGTGCATGCGTAGTTAAATGTGTATCCGCTATGTTTCCTAATGTCCCGAGAAGACTCTGTGCCAGACCGCGTTTATACTTGGCGTGTGGAGAAATGGTAACGTTTCTGGAATAATTAGGAGCTTTGCAAAGAATCACTGAAATGTCGTTTTCTCGCTGTCATCATGCGTTATGTGAGGGTATCGAATCGGAAATTAATCGAAAACCGAAAAAAAAGAAACATTATTTTTGCTCGAACCGGAACTGAGCCGGAAAATTAAGGTTGTTTTTTCTTGGTTTCTTTTTTACGCCGGGGTGAAACCGAAAAGAAAAAATAACGGTTTTAGGTTCAGGCTACCATCTTTTCTGGCGCTTTCCATCCATGCATTGCCTGCACTTGTGGTTCAACTATGTATACTTGCGGGACGTAGGGCAGCGGGTAGGCTGCTTATATCTTGCGTCGGTGCTGGGTAAAGGCTCCCATACTCCCACTCTCATACGAGGTGGAAGACGTCGGCTAGCTTTCCGATGTTGCATCTCAAACAGCGATCTGTAGAGGTGCCTGCTCCGCTGTGATGAGAATTCTTTTATTTGAAAAAGTGCCAGCCTCACAGGTACTAAACCCGTGCTCGCCCTCACTCTCCTTAAGTAAACCTTGGCTGCTCATCCGTGTTCCTGCCGAATTGGATCCCTGGGCCGAATTCACAAAGCGTTTCGTTCGCAAGGGCTCTTTGCCACTGCATGGCTGGCTGCCTTGGCTAATAATTTGTCCAGCATCTGCGAGCTATGCTCAGACCTATAGCTAACTTGAAACACATGCTTTGGCGGTGCCCTGCATTACGCGACGGCGATGGCGACGGTGTCACGTCGTCCAAATGGGAGGCTGCCCTAAGCAGCCCCGATCTCGAAGCACAGCTATGGGCTGTCCATCGGGCCCGCGACGCAGCAGAGTGGCTCAGCCTTTCTGTACCGACTTCGGAGCGGCCCGCTACGTGTTGACGCGCGTGCCAAAGGACCTTAATAAAGTTTTACCATACCGTACCATGCCATGCCATGCCATACCTTGCCATGCCATACCTTGCCATGCCATACCTTGCCATGCCATACCTTGCCATGACATGCCATACTATACCATACTATACCATACCATACCATCAGGATTGGCTGAAATTTTATCTTACGAACAATTCCAGCGTAGGCAGACAGAAGAAAGGGGAAAGGCAGGGAGGTTAATCATATGGGAAGATCTGGTATGCTATCCTACGCTGGGGAGAGAGGGGAGGGTGAGGTAAAGTGACAGGAAAGTACAGATAGAGAAAGAAAGGAGCACAGACACACAATCACAGTCGGTCACTGTCACCGCATACTGTCACCGCACAGCACAGTAGCACTTGCAGCACTATAAACATCTGTTCAGGCTACAACCGCTTGTCCAAGTATGTTGCCCTTAAAAACTGCAACAGCGCTTTCGTTTCCCTCCGCTGCGATGGCTTATGATGACTGCAGTCTAAAATCAGTTCCTCTGTTAGAGGTCTTTGGTCAAAGCGCGCTATCGCGATTACGAGCAATCGTCTCTGTAAATTGTAGCGAGGACAGTCACAGAGAAGGTGTTTAAGAGTCTCCTCGCTACCACAGTCATCACACGAGGCGTCGTCGGCCCATCTGATTCGGAAAGCAAAAGCCTTGGTAAAAGCCACTCCTAGCCATATTCGGCAAAGCAGGGTAGCTTCGCGAAGGCAGAGTCCAGCTGGGATGGAAGGCGTAGAGAAGAGTCTAGGCGGTGCAGCCGGTTGCTTTGAAAAGTTCCTCTGTTCCACATGGAGAACGTGATATCACGGATGAGCATTCGAAGATTTCTAGCGGCATCTGTCCTTGATAAACGGGATCGACTACTCTTCATCGCCTTGAAGGGCCGACCGAGCAGCGTTATCAGCGTGTTCGTTTCCTATGACGCTGCGGTGACTTGGAAGCCACTGAAATGTCACCTGGTGATTCCTGGTACGGAGAGGTGCACTGCAGATCGAGCCAAACACCATGGAGGAATCGATGGCTTAGTTGCGGGGGTGAAGCCTGATGGAAGGCGGGTGTAATAATCCGAAACCTTAACACAGAATGATGCCAGCGGCCTTTCTGACGGTAGTGTTGCAAGATGGTGGGAACGGGCTCGGGCAAAATGCCTAATGTGCACTCTCAGCACTTCCACCGCAATGTGTGTTTGTATTGGTTGGTCCCGGGCGATTGCAATAGTCGCCACTGTTGATGTGAATTTTGGGAAAACCAGGCAAACCCTGAGCCCTAGCTTGAATAGCCTGTATAGCATGAAGATTTGTCTTGCAAGTGTTGGTCAGCACGGGCAAACTGTATCTCAAAAAGACCAGAAAAAGAGCCCTGTACAGTTCCAACATTGCTTGCACTGGCATTCCCTAAGTCTTTCCGCCCAGAAACTTGAAAAGCTGGGAAATTGCTGTCAGGCGTTGTTTCAAGTATGTCACGTGCGGGCTCCATGAGAGATCTCTATCATTGATTATGCCAAGAAATCTGAGTCTTCTCAAGAAATTATCTGGCCATTTATAGAGATGGCGTAGGGTGTCATTGGTTTGCAAGTGAATGCCACCAGTGCACATTTGTCTGACGAAATTTCAGGACCTTGGTTTGGGAGGTACACAGCTGTCAGAGTAGCAGTTTTTTTTAAAGCCGTGCACGTATCTGAGGACGTGTCACGCCTGAAGTCCATATACATGTGTCGTCTGCGTACATTGATATCTTGATCGCTGCTAGCAGATGTTCAACGAGACCAGTGAGTATGAGGTTGAATAGGGTCGGGCTTAGCACTCCGCCTTGAGGAACACCTCGCTAGGTGTAGTGTCGTGCGGTTTGACCATCACCGGTACACACAAAGAACGATAGCATGAAAATGTAATGAGAAATCAATTGAAAAAAAGTCAGTTTCGCCCTAAGGGCGAAGCAATGAATGCGATAGCAACACAGCAATGTCATACGAAGTAAGGTGAGCAGCTTTGGTAGCAATATGAATTGTAGTAAACATGAGCTGATTAAGTAAGCAGGTGTGCTGCGGCGTAAGTAGACCGACATGAAGAGAGACTCGATGACCACGAGAAGGCGCGTGTGAAACGGTGGTGTTGATGAGAAGCGCTTCCCGTGGGCAGCGCGTGCGAAGGGACACACCTGTAGTGCTGTACTGCCGATCCGGGCAGCATTGCATGTGTAGCGTGCGTTGGAAAATGTGGCCCGACTATTACTAACTGAATGAACAAGCGTGGTGTGAGCGCGCACAAACAAACATGAATAGAACACACTGAATGACTGCAGACAACGACTGTCAAAACGCTGGCAGCGAGCCCATATGCCCCAGCGGGCGAAGGTACGTGCGGTCTATCGCTTCAACGGAAACTGAGCGGCGAATGCACGGCGCATAAAGGTCAGAGCCGAGTGGAGATAAGAGACGGTGCGGACGAGCGACGAGCGCGGTTGTTGGCAGAGTAGAAGTGCGCCCTCCCCCCCCACGCTCCCTCCGGCGCTGGCTTCCCGCTTCCTTGCTTCCGCGTGGGAGATTGAGTGCGTTCGCTCTCCGTGATAGCGCTCGTCCCCGCACGCTTCCGCTCGGGCATACGGCGCGTGGCGAAGATTTTATCTATAGGGAACCTCACGGCGATGGCGACGGCAGAAATCCGGTGGAAGTGTCCATGTAATTCCTATCGCAATAAAACTCGACCACCTAGGCCAACCATCTCAAGAGCATCGAGGATAGGCTCGTGAGATATGTTATCGTATGCCCCCTTGACACCTACAAACAAAGCTGCAGATCATCTTTTACTTGACTTTTGATGCTGGATATACGTAGCGAGATCAACAACACTGTCTATTGATCTTGGCGAAAACCAGCCATGCAATTTGGGTAGGGTTGCCACCTGCCCAGTTTTGGACCGGCCGGGCCGGTTTTTTAGACAACGGGCCGGTTGCGGGTCCGCACCTAAGACCGGCCGTCATTGACCGGTTTTTTGTTCATCGTATCCCGATAATTGTTTTTTCGGGATACGAACGTCTCAGCCCCTTCCGAAAAGGCGCTGAGTCGTTACTCTTTTACGGGCTTGATCTCATCGGGGTTATCCACCTGCAGCGAACATTATTGTTCGCTGCAGGTGCCGTTCGTAGTGGTTTTAGGAACCGTATTGGGGGCTGAGCGGGTTGAGACGCGGCGACGGATGGCATTGTGGCACGTCAGGGCCGTTCAAGGAAGTTCAAGGCATGCTACTTCAAGGCGTGGCGGTTTGTGAAAAGCGCATTAAGTTTATCATTGTCGGCTAGTTTGTCTGAAATGAAGGTTTTGTCTACGGATTTCAGTACCCAATATTTTAGTTTGGCTGAAAACCTCGGCGGCAAACATTTTGTTCAGTATCCCTTTAACGCTCGTTTGACTTTAGGTGCAAACATTGTAAGACTCGTGGTGTTTGTGCGCTAGCCAGCAGACTAGTTGGTTCGCTCAGTTCTGTGTTTGTATGTACGTGGACATTATGTCGGTGTTGAAGGATGCAATAACTGTCATTGCATGTCGAAAATTTGCCATGGAGTTTTTTTTCTTTCAACAAACATCAGGTTCCTGTACCCCCCTCCCCTCCCCCTCCCCTCCCCTCCCCTCCCCCTCCCCCCCGCTGACGGGCCGGTTTTTTAGGGGCGAAGCTCCTTAGGGTGTGGGTCGTTCCCTCCTCTGTAGTAGTAGTAGTAGTAGCAGTAGTAGTAGTATGTAGCCACCTCTAGTTTATGAATTGCTCAATAGATGGCGTTGTGTGTCCGTAGTCACCTGTAGTTTTATGAAGTGTTCACTAGATGGCGTTCCGGTTCCGCTTCCACTTCCGGTTCCACTTTGCGCGCGTTCGGTGCGAACGCGGGCAAAACGCCGACGGCGTCGACAACAGTTCTGCGCGTTGCTGGTGCTGCTGCATGTCCAAGTTTATACAGCTGATAAAACTACCTTGAGTCGACCCCATGGCTGCTTCGCATACTACTCAGGGTTCCCCTACGGGAAGATGGTGTAATTTTCTCTCTCGTTCCCGACGCGCGCTCTCTTTATCTCTCGTCCGTAGCTGTGGTTTACCCGAATGATCCCCCGGTGCTTCGCCCACTCATCATCATTCACTTCGTGGATATGCTGTGCTTTTTTTCTGGTAAAGGTGGCAACCTTCAATTTGGAAACATGTTGGACGTGTTCCAGGTACCACTCCAAGCGGGCAAGGGTCATCTTTTCTATTACGTTTCCCACACAGCTGGCCATCGCTATTGGGCGGTACGAGGTGAGTTCAAGTGGGGACTTGCCGTGCTTTAGGAGAGGGACCAAGCGGATTGTCTTCCATTCTTCGGGAACCATGCCATCTTGCCAGGATACGTTGTAGAGATCTAACAGTTCTCTCCGTGCGCATTCACTCAGGTTGTTCAAGGCGCGGTAGGATATTCCATCTGGACCTGGGATGAAGAGTGCCGGCATTGAGCAGGAGCCGCCTGAAGTTCCTCCATTGTGAACGGAAGATCCATGCGGCAGTCACGCGAGACAGGGATGTCACTGGGGGCTGGACAGCCTGGACCGGGTGCTTGGCCAGCGATCCTTGCACAAAAGTCTTCTGCAACATCAACATCCAGCCGCCTCTGGAAGAGCGCCAGTACTTTGAACGGAGAGCGTTGTTCAAGGAGGGAACGCAGACCACGTTTGGTTCTGCAGATGTGGGAAAGTGGCTTCCGGGGGTCTAGTGACTGGCAAAACATTGTCCAACGTCGAGATGCCAATCTATCCATGCGACGTTGAATTTTCTTTTGTAGTCGTCTGGTTGTCCTAAGGTCATCGATGGATTTTGTGCTCCGGTATCGTCGCCCCACACGGCGATGGAGTGCACGAAGCCGCTCCAACTCTATATCTAAATCTGTGTACTTCGACGAAACCGTGAACGTGCGCGCGGCGTCTCGCATTGTACACTTGATTGTTTCCTCTAAACCAGAGGACAAGCCCTCTCGACAAGCCCTCTCGACAAGTATCTTCCATGGCAGAGGTAAAAGTAGTTCAGTCAATTAATTGAATGGTGTTCCGTGGGAAGGACCTGGACATCCCTTTGATGATAAGGCACGTGGGGATGTTATCACTTCCGTGGGTCTCGATATCCAAAAATTGGAGGACGCCTAAGCTTCGCCTTTACGAGTAGAACGCGATAGCTTTATCGGGACCCGTTCGCATCGCATCGTTCGCATACGGCAAGTAGGCTTCATTCACTGCAACACTGAACGTGGGAAAGCCAGCTTACAAGGACCAAGCTTACGCCGATCCCCTTAAAGTCGGCTTCACTTTTAAACTGAAATGCGTTGTTGGAAAGACGTTTTTCCAGGGGCAATATAAGTGGTCTTACATTAAAATGGAATGCCCTAGCACCTTTTTTAATGATTTTATTAATTGTTTGCTATTGCCCCGACGCGCGCAGGTCTTGTAGAAATGCTGGGAAAGGGGTTTGTGTTTGAGTTTCCTCGTAGCAGAATGAGGTTTTCTCGTACATTCAAATTACAATCCGATGCGATTGGTAAACAATCCGACGGCGAATCCGACACTGAATGGTAAAGTCGTACTTTACCATTTTTCTGACAGATTTCACTGTGAGAAATTCAATTTTTGTTCACCAAAACCTTGCACCATGTGGAGGGCCAGCGTGGTCGATGTGGTTGGATGATTTACTGCGCCACCCGCGATCACACGCCGGTTGCCAACGCCGGATTTTCTGCGACACGGGGCCCTAAACGCTATCGCATTAAAAGCCATTTAACACATCTTGTGAAAGAGCTGGAGACGAAAGCTAGGTCAAGTCAGCTTCCATAAATGACGCCTCGTCGAAACGTTAGGCTGCCCTCATTCAGGAGTGAAAGGCCATGGTTGCAGGCGAAGTTTGCTAATCTTTGTCCTCTTGTATTTGTCCTTGTGCTTCCCCATGCCATATGGTGCCCATTAAAATCTCCAATGATGACCCTCGGAGCGGGACACACCGACAAGATGTTTGTTAATCTTTTGGAATCAAAATTGCTTGAAGGCGATATATAAACGTCTGCAAGTGTAAACAGGAGTTTGCCATTTTTAATTGTTAGTCAAACATATTGATTGTCATCGTGAGGCGGAATCGGCTGGCGAACATAGGTGAGTTCTCGACGAATAAAAACGATGACTTTGCTGCATGCACCAGTTGTTGTGGACATAAAAGCTTCATATCCCAATAATTTGACTGGTTTTGACATGTTAGGCTCACATATGACAAGGATTGGGAACATATTCGTATATATATACTGACGAAAGTCTGAAAGAGGTGACTTTAGTCCTGCGTTCCATTGGATGATTGACGCTATCTTGACTTCTCGAAATGATGGGTGATGGTTGGCTATGTCCCTATTCGAGAGACTCAAGCACTGCGCTTAAGGCGTCCAGCACTCTCAGTGCACTTCGAGCAGATGTGGTTCCAAGGTTCGACAAAATCAATCGAATGGCATCTATGAGCGGACGAAGCATTGAAATTACTTGACGATCTGCTTTGGGCATGTCATCAGCTGCAGGAGCAGGCTCCCGAGCAGTCTTGACAATCTGCGATTCTTTAGGAAGTTGCTGACTCGGAAGCGCAGGGCATTCTTCTGGAGAAAGATTCCTTTCGGCTGGCTTTCTTGTACTGTTCTGTCCTTTTGTGGCCTGACTGGAGAGTGTGGGTGCCACAATGGAAGGGCCGCGCTCCTTTTGTGCCACTGCCTTTTCTGAGGACGTTCGGTGACGCCGACGCCGGATTGTTTCAGCAGCCTCCCTGTGTGACGAATTGTCCCGAACCATTCATTTCCTTGAGAACTGCGATCTCTTTCTTGATGCGAGGGCAGTCCTCAGATGAGGCAGCATAACAACCATTACAGTTGGCGCAGTGGTTCAGCACAGCGGGGACACAGTAACGAGTTTGGAGACTCCCTTGACATGTCCAAGCCTAAAGCACTGATGACATTGAAGAAGCTTTTGTATGAATGGCCGAACAGGGTGTCAGGAGGGACCGACTTTGACGTGAGTTGGTGTACAATCTCTCTTGAAAATCAGTTTGACGCAGCGCGAAGTTCCAAGGCGGCTCACATGATTGATGACAACCCCCTCACTTGCTGGTTTGACGAGGATAGGCAAGTCTGCGTTGGGAATGGCGACATCAATGCCATAGATTACACCCGCTGTGGATGCATCGTCCACCGGGATATAGGATCGAACTTTGATGCGTCCTAGCTCCGAGATTTGTTACAGTTTTTCGATCGCGCTTCCGTTGGAAACATCGATTGCGAGGACTTTTTTTTTCGAGTATTTATGCGAATGTCCTTAATTTCATTCGGCACGACCCCTTCCAAGAAAACAGATAGTTCTTGGAAGAGTAGCAGGCTAGATGACTCTCAGCATTTCCTGAATCAATACCATATAGATTCGTGTAATGGCCGCATCCTCAACTTGGCAGCCCAAAATTTGGAGAAAAGAAATTCCATCGGAGGAGCAATCGAGTTCTGTGCCCCGCGCGCGCATTGGCGAATTATTGAGAGATTATAGTTGGAAATGGTGAAAAATTGGGTTAAAGTGCAACGCGATAACTGTCTCTCAATAGAGGACACCTCAACCGCGCTGCACAGGGGGATGGGGACTGAAAGATAAGAGAAGGGAAAGAGGTCGCAGGCGCAGGAGCGGAAGCAGCAGCAGCATCTAAGGCGCCACAGGCGCGTGGGGTCTACGTCGCACACTGTCGGAGAGAGAACACGCAGCATGGAAAAAAAAAAAAAAAAACCACCACCACCACCACCACCACCAACAACAACAACAACAAGCAAACTTATTGGAGGCCGCGTACTTCTACGTGCCGCTACTAGATGGCGAGAGCTGCGCGTTGACCTCTGACGCAATGAAATACATCCGGGGATCCGGGGCGTGCCAAATTTGACCGAAAGGTTCAGTCCCCTGTAAGGGCCGCAGCTCGTCAAAATTGTGAAAAAAAAATGCGACTGGTTACATGAGTTTATACGTAGGATTGTTCGTTTTCGGGTTTTACATTTTTTTAATTCGGGGGGTAAAAATCGGGTGCTATTTTCAAGCTGATAATCGGGGAGAAATCGTTTTTTTATAATCATTCCACTATTCGTTTTTTTTTTTCAGGTTAAATTTACAAATGTACTGTAATACATTACATTCGGTGTTTTTTTCTTCTCTTTTTTTATCAGAGGTTATCACGAACTCCTTAACGCTGACGTGTTAAAACCAGGGATTTGTTTCAAGCTGGTAATCGTGGGGACATCAGGGTTTTCAGGGTTTCAGGGGGACATCAGGGTTTTCTAGCAAATACTCCGAATTTCGGAGTTTATTTGGAAATTAATAAGTAATAATGACACTAAAAAGCACTGATAACTTCTAGGAAATAAAACATTTTATTCAAGGAAATATGGTCATCGATTTTTTACACATCCATGTTAACATAGATTACCATCTGCATGCGCAACATGTCGGTCTCCATGGGAGACCTGTCCGATCTTCGAACGTATCTCAGCTGAGAGAAATTTCTCTCGACATCACAGCTTCCATTAGCTAGGCACAACAATGTCAGTGCAGCATTTGCCATCCTGGGGTAGCGAGCGCGGTAGAGCCATGCCAATACTCAATGAGTTCGACAGCTGTTTTAGTGGGACTCGCGTCCAGCAAGTACTGGTTGAACTCGTCGTGAAGTGTTGTCGGTCACGGAAATCAAGAGAGGTCGGTAGTCATCAAATGACTGGCTCAGCAGACGCTTCTGGAATGGTTTCAAGACGGCTTCCTAATTTCCATAACGTTAGCTGGTTTTCGGCTTTGTCTGAGACGTTCCGTTTAACGGTGCAGTATCATTTTGGGGCGAGTTTCATGCAAAACTCTTCAGAACATGTTTTCACTAACGTGGCGCTGCTCTTGGGTAACACAGACAAAACCGCTCTTGGCTGATCGCTTTTACCGATCGTAGAATGTCACGGTGAGTTCCTAACTCAAAGTTAGACGCGCTTGTTAAGCGGTGGGTTCAGAGCCGTGTAGTGTCCACAGCGCAGCGCGCAGCTTGTGAAATGAAGTTTATAGGTCACTGGAGTTTACTTAAGCCAACAGGATCTAACTTCGTTTTCCCAAGGCGGTGTAGCTATAGAGCGTGTGTGCAGCGCAAACTCCGTGCAGCGTAAAAAGAAAAGAAAAAAAAAAAACAGGTTGGTATGTGGTTTTGGAATTCGGGGAGCAATCGGGTTTTCCCCGATTTCTCTGGGAAAACTTGATTCTCCTGAAACATGTTCGGGGTGTAAAAATTGGCTAAAATCGGGTTTTACCCGAAAACGAACAATCCTATTTCTACGGTACGGTATCCTCCTCTCCCCCACACGTAAACGTGTTTTTTTCTGAAATTCTGAAATTTCCCTCAGAAACACACTTAAAAATATTAAAAAAGCATCGCGGCTGTATGAAACACTAACCGTTACCAGGTGCCTTCGTCGCGTTATTACGGGCATATTCTTTTTATATTCTCTTTTCTCCTCGTCTTTTCTGCCCATCGTCTCTGCCCAACAGCGCAGAGTAGCCAACCGGACAGTTACTTTTGTTTACCTCTCTGCCTTTCATCGCTTATTTTCTACCTCTCTCTAAGCTTATGGGATAGCTGCTGCGAATAATACGCAGTCTGAGCACAGCAGTGTTACGAGTTGTGTTCACAAGTATACTGATTTGTTCAGGAACTAAGCACTGTCAAGATGAATTTGGCATGTCATCTGGCATCAGCTGAGCTATACACTAAACGATCGCGAAGCCCCGCTTGTGAGTTGTGCGCCAAACACTATACTATACTTCTGAGATTCCAGGGTTCTTAGCAAACTCCTCCGAGGACTGGTGTGTCTTTAAGGAGCCGGGTCGAACACAAGCATCTTGAAGGAGTGCGCAGGGCCAGCGACCGATAAGTTCCTTTTTCTTCTGAAGGACCCCATAACGGTACTTCTTTTGTACAACCGTTGTTGAGGGTCGCTGTACTCCGCACAAAATGCACCTGCCGCTCGTAGAAACGACAATCACGGCCGCGCTCACGAAATAACCATTTGTTGTCTGTGAGTTACGATTCTTCAGCCAAACCATCGAACTATGTATTATATATGTAATGACGGCCGCGCTCACGAAATAACCATTTGTTGTCTGTGAGTTACGATTCTTCAGACAAACCATCGAACTCTGTCTTATATATGCTATAGGTTAGGTTAGGTGAGGTGATGTTAGGTCAAGTTTACACGAGCACCATCGCAACAGCGTCGACGGTTGAATCGACAATTCAATTCGATTAAATTAATCCCGTGATGCCAGAGACGACAGCTTGTTGCGTCATTTCTAGAAATGATAAATTCTGCGGTTTTACGTGCCAAAATCGCGCGCTGGAAGTGGACGACTCCAGATTATTTCTGTCCACTCGGGGTTCTTCAACGTCCACCCAATGCGCGCTACATGTCCGTTTTTGCATTTCGCCCCCAACGAAATGCGGCCGCCGCGGCCGGGACTCGATCTCGTGACTGCGGGCTTAGCAGCGCAATGCCAAAGACACTATACGTCACCACGGCGGTTGCACCTCTCTTCTGACCAGGCTGATGTAACTGAACATAAAGACAAGGAGAGCGTCGGAAGGTTAACTGCGTGTTTTTTATTTATTATTTTTTAATTGAAAGGTGGAATTAATAAGTAAAATGTAAATGAAATTGGTAGGAGCCGAACCCACAGCAATTTGAGTATTTGACGCTATAAGGTCTTTAATTTACTTGGACGTTTAAGTCAAATGCGGTCATTCATTATTAAGAAGCAGTGACTCGGTTGTGACCGTTATGAAAATTTGTCACGTCACGGGGATCTTGTGGGTACGTTGGCACTCGTAAATTGTTTTTGTGCATTTTATGGCTTACGAAGCCACCGCTCATTGGTACCATTTCACTAGTTGGTATTCCATCAGCTTAAGATACCAACATGTAGCTTTACTCAAGGTTTTCACTTGTCTTCCTTCTTTAGTCCCTCATGTTCGACATGAAAAGTGCGGTTGCTGTCGCAGAGGGCGAAATACATTCCGGGTCAACGACGAGTGGGGTGTCCCAACTATCATGCGCCAAGATTTCAAAATATGCAAGTGCCACCTAGCTGGACAGAACCAAGGTAATGTTGCTTGCCATCGCTCGGATTGACTCAGAATTTTATTTTTTTTTGCTGGGATAACGCACGGGGAGTTATGAGGAGCGCGCCAGGCGCTGTGGCGTCATTCTCTTGACATCTGCTTCACTGGAACTTGAATTTCGTTTCTGCAAGGTCGTACAAGCTTTCCGTGATATGTTCCTGTTTCCCCTGGCAGTAGAGTTCGGACTGGCTTGTGATGTCCCGCGCAGCTCATGGGGAATATGAGAGCCTTTTTCTGGTGCCCACGTTGTATGAAGTATCTGAATTCCTGTTCCGTATGAAGCGCACGAGCGTTTACGCAACACTCTATTCGGGGCTCAGTATTAGGATACGTTTTGTTATACTTTTGTGATGAACTTCTAATAACATTTCTTGCTCTCTTTTTAAAGTGGCGTCATTGTTGTGCGAGGGACAAAGCGAAAGGAATGGCTTCACGGAGAGTTCGATTGCCAAGTCTGGCTGCTTGACGTAATGCTCCCTCCTTGTTTTTATTTTCTGTTTATTAGCACACCGTCATTGTTGTAAATGTCTTCGTGGCTGGTGAGATGGAAAGCGGTCTTTGACGCTGTTTCTGGGCTTTAGAGGAATAACGCGCAGGGGACGTTTCAAAAAAAAAAAAAAAAAAAAAAAAAGAAGAGGAGGAAGAACAACTTTCGTTGAATTTGATGTGAATTGTTACCTTGAACAGATAGCAGCTGAAAGGCACTAAACCTATTTCCTCATCAATCAGTGATAACAGAAAGAACGAACCTATTCGTTGTGAGTTGCTGCGTCAATCATTTTGAACACTTCAAGCTATTTCGCTCTTCTTCGCCTTCACGAGCAAATATCCTTAATGCTGGTGAATCGTCGAGACCTTCGGTCAACCTACCCACGGCCTCGAAGATAATTCCTTCCGTTCTTAGCGTGCGAGAAACGCCGTCGGTGGTAATGCTTACGCTTTCTGTTGGTTTCGATGATCCTCTATTAGGCACAAAATGCGTTATGGGCCCATTGCCAGGTATTTGGATAAAATAATCCGCAATTCGAACAACTATTCGGCGAGCAAGTTTTACATTGGAGGAGTTTTCGTTGACGCCTCCGTCTCAACGCCTTTCGTGCTTCACTGCATGAACAAGTGCAATGTGGCGGAGCCTGATGTCGCTGATAGTGGTTTTCCTAAACATCGTTAGGGCGGTGGCCATCAGTATGTGCCAGCAAGTTTATTTAAACTTTGCGTTAACCTGACGGGCCCTCAGCTCCTTGAGCCTATTGAATGAAATGTGATAAAAATAAAGGGCCATCACGCTTTCCTTGTCGTTTAGTGTGGATTGTTGCGATAAAGGTAAACGGCGAGGAACACATATACACCGAATTCAGCGTAGGCAGTTATTACTTTAACGTTAAATGTACGTTATTGGTATACAAAAACCACTTGCGCGGTATAAGAATTGTCGATGATTCAATGGGATACGATGTGATATGTCGAACTTGACGTAGTCCTCCATCTCCTATCTAAGTTGTAACCTTGCAAGCCACCGACGTTATACACCTATATACATCGGTGTGTCGTTTGGGCTGCTCGAATGAAGCAGTGCGAAATCGTTAAAGGATAAGCACAAATACAATGTGTTACTTGCTATGAAGTGTCTTACTTGTTAACTTTTTTATATATTTTTCGTACCAAGCAAATATAATTTTCCTTCCTTGTGACTTTTCATGGCCTGAAGGGATTTTGTTTAAATACACGTATCACTGAATAATTTCGACCCCATATTAGTTTAGCCTAAAACGGCAGTAAGTTTTTGTTCTACGATGAGCGGCTTCTGTTTCCTATTTTCTATCTTACTTCTTTCGGCACATCGATCGACGTTCCTGAGAAGGTTGTTCGGCGCCGTTGAGCACCGGGTTTTAAGTTCCACTCTACTCAAGCCGTCACATTGAACTGCCAGACACGTAGGTCCCACAGAAAGGTTACGTGCAAGAGAAAGAGCCTGTACCTGACAGACGTATTTGTGCTTTTCACGTTAAGCTTCCGCCATTATACGTAAACCGAATGCTTGGTAAAGTCGCTCACGCGAGGCACAAGAGCCCATCAAAATAAACTAAACAGACAGTGTTGGCGGACAAAACGTTCGGAGTAGTGTTCTCCATGCAGCATCGAGTTAGATTGCGGTCCGACTGTTCTTCAGCAAAAGAACGAGCCAACAGAAAAAAAAGCAAATTATTTAGTTGCTATAGCCAGCTCACAAAGACGGCGAACACGAGAGAGAAAAGCGCAGGAATACGATGATTGGTTGCAACGAATATTAGTGCGGATCATGATCATCTGAAAGTATAGCACCACGCTTTGTGTCAGCAATGCCGTTAGATTAGGAGATGATCTATGCAGCAATGACGAAACCACGGACAAGTTGTTCCTCTACCATTGAAGCAACATCAGAGAGAGAGAGAGAGAGAGAGAGAGAGAGAGAGAGAGAGAGATTAAGTGACATTGGAAACGGTGCAACTATCCAGAACGGATCAAGTCAGGGACTCGCGGTGAGTTGTTTGCACCGTTAAGAGCGCTGGAGGCGGAAAAACGAAATATCCTCTATTAAACAAACGATCACGTAAAAGAGAAGAGGTAAGCGAACAGTTGACGAACTAGTACTAAACCTGTATATATAGTACAATAACGAGTTGAAGTCCGTTTCTTTCTGTTGAGACATCGCACATTGCAGTAGCTTCCCCGTTAGTTTACGCGGCCTTTCCGTGCTTCGAGTTTCACCGTATATGTCTATCGCTGTTTTGTTTCTGGGCGTGCTTGTTGCTTAGTCGTCGTTGCGAGCTACGCCTAACTGATCCAGCCGTTAGCCTCGCATTTCCAATTGTCTGTCCAAGCGTCCCACAAAATACACGACCCTCTTCTTCTCTGCCTTCCTATTCTTCATCTTCGCGCGTTTACTCCGTACTGTATTTTTCTTGCTAAAGCTTGTCCTTTATTTCGTGGATTGGCGACATAGCCTCCGCCTCTATACGGCTTTATATACAAATCCGCTCACTCACAGTTACTAAAGAATTGCTTTTCGTTCCTTTCATTCTTGTCACCTTTTTATTTTTTTTTATTTTTTATAATCCTGCGAATGAACGCACGGGGCGTGAGCTTAGCGCGCTTTGATGAGCGGATCACCGCGGCACGTATGCGCATAGGGAGCGACAGACGTGTCATTATTGTTTTTAGCGTACAATGCATAGTTAAAGAAGAAAGAGAAATGGGAGACAAAGCCGTTTTGATAGACATGCAAATCAGTCATTCAGTAGCGCACAAAGCGCGACGGAATACGAGCTTCCGCACCACATTGTGTCCCCGTCTCTTTATTTTTCCCCCTCTCTGCTGCGGCTGCGTGGAGCGGCTCTGCACGCTTCGTCCCTTCCTCTCCTCCTGCCCGTCGCATCCTCCCGCTCTTTTTTTTTTTAATTTAACCTTTTCATGTCTGTGCCAGTCTTGGCTCTCTTCTATATATGTAGCTTCAACCCACTCGCGCGAGCCATGTATACGCCAGTGTGTGGAGAAGCTACAGTGTGTCCGGGGCTTTCCTTTGTGGCTTGGCCGTTATATTATAACGAGGCCTTTGTGCGGGACGCGACGAATGTCGCGGCTTTCGATTCTGGTGCATGCGGCCTGTACCTCTCGTTATACGCGACATATTGTTTTTCGTCGGCGTTTCTTCGTTCCACTTGATTTCGGGCACGATTTGGAGTCGTCTTGACACCACTTCAGTTTGTTAGGGTTGCAGTGTATACGGCAGGCTTGACTGAATCTATGGATTCACGTTCATCGCGCATGGAGTTGTGATCCCTGCCAGCAGGAAATCATGTCACATTTAACAAGCGTGACATATCGGAATTGTGCACTTGCTTGGCAGGCGTGACGCGTGAGAGTGGTGAGAAAGCACGTGTAAACTATATAAGCGTGTAAAGAAGTTACTTCAAATCACGCTTAATTTGGAGGCGTTACCCGCCGCAGAAATTTGCGGCATGGGAAGCGTGTTATACGTATATGCTCGACAAGTTCTCACGCATATTGCACGCCTGCAGACAGTTGCACTAAATCATGTTTGCTCAACATAACTGAGGTGCAAAATAGACAACAGAAAGAGCTGAACTCATTAGAGAATTGTGAAACTGTCTGTATACTGTGGTATAGCTGTGGTCTTGCGGTCTGTCTTCGATGGTGATCGCCGCCAAGAAATCGAATACATGTCGCCACAATCTGACAAGGAACATTTATTTATACGCGATATTGAGTAACGTTGGAACCAAAGTTGGCCTTCCGATAAATCTTGCAATTAACGTTAGAAATAAAGGGACAATTCGTGAATCTTCGAGCAAAGGGAGAAGTGGATAAACGTGCATGCGAAATAATGTAGATTACGTAAGTTGCTAAATTAATGTTTATCATACTGTAATCTTAAAGCCTTTGCGTTGAATTTCGAAATTTAAAAAATGGCCTTCTCGCACTGCTTCTCATTTAACATTCACTTGATATCGTCTTCACATCGTCTTTAATGTCATTTCTTTCACATCGCATGTTCTTTCTCTTTGACGATTTTGATACTGGTGCTATGCATAATCGCTCAAGGCAGCGTGTTCGCAAGATTTCCTGTCATTTTTAATAGAACAAGAACAGTTCGCGCAACCTGTCTGTAGCATCGCAGGCAACTAGAGTGGTATAGGTAAAGCGTGTCACGGAGTGAACAATGTCGCGATCATTGAAATAACCACGTGATTGCTAAACGCTCTTAATTGAGCGCGTGTGTGGAGAGACTGTCGCATGAGCAATGACAAAACGAGCTGAGCAGCGAATCTCCTTGAAAATTTTAATGCGATCAGCATTTTTACAGCGAAAGCTGTACATGGCGAGGCGAAACGAAAAACCGTTCGCCACATGTTTCGATAAAGGTCTACATTGGCTGCGCCGTCAGTTACGTCGTTCTCCACGTCGCACCCAAACGCGCGCGCCATTGGCAGCGCCGTTAGTGACGTCGTTCTCTGCATCGTACCCAAGCACGCGCTCTGCCCGCAACGCCGCCTCCTCGGCTCGCCGTTGTCGTATGCGTTCGATTTCTCGAGTTAGCTCGGCGTCGTGGTTAGCAGCATCTGCCCGTCATTGGCGCTTGCGTTCCACTATAAAACGCAAACGTGTAACCAATAATTGAGAAACGCTTCAATACAGCGTCGGGATTAACCTACTGCTAAACACCGGGGCCACACGTGTCAGCTTCGCTGGTTAACCATCTGTACGGAATGCTTGGGCGGGGATTTCTGGCCCACTTCCCCAATTTTTGCGGTTTGCATCATATTTCTACCCTCGCTATACTTCGTCGCTCTTTCTAACAAAAAAAAAAAAAAAAAAGACTCGAAAAAAAGTTTGACACTTTTCCGAACATGGTAGCCCGGTGATTTGTATACGCTCGGCCACGATCACGTGCTGGGAAACGAGGCAATAATTCTCAATGTTAGCACACAGCGGCGCTCCACGGGCACAATCTCGGAGGCCATGCAAGAGGAAGGGTACTTCCCGCGCGCGCCGCTGGGTGGCGCAGTGTGTCCAGAGAAAAGCGCGAGAAAGGAGCCTGACTGATGTATGCAGCTCGTACGTGACGAATTTCGGCGGTGGCTCTCTTAGTTCTCTCGGTCGACCTTTAAACTGGATCACGAGATAAAAAAACAGCGACATCAGTCTTTACAAATCACTCTTTATTGACAGGGGTTCACTCATCCGCGCGGAAACCGCTTGGATTTGCTTTTTGTTTTTGAGTGCTCGGAAAAACCGCGCGATGTCGAGTGACTACTCAGTGCGCGCCATGGAGGCGCGGTACGGATGCGAAGAACGGATTAGGAGAACGTGGTCTTGTGTAAACACCGAGTTCAGACTCCGCCGATGGTTCTAATTTGTCCCCGTGAGCAAATTTCTCGAGTGATACTGGTGTACGCGGTGTTGCGGCGCCGCCTTCCGAACTCTTTGCTGGCTATAAAGGCGCCGCCGAGGTTTGAAAGAGCCTGACAATAAATTGTGCATGCCTAGCGTTTCTCACCGACGGCGTGACTGACTACGTGGGAATTGGAGAGGGAATTGTAGAAAGAGAGAAAATAGTTTTGTTTTCCAAAATCTTTACTTTCAAGAGTAGACCCATCCCTGCCGGTTGCAGCCAACCTAAACTTTCGACTCAATGGCAATTGCACCTGTGGGACAGGCCAACGGCGCTACTGCCATTTTTCTTTGTCTGTTTGAGCAGTATTAATCCGGACGATATCCTGTTCCTCTGAAATCAAGAGTGCTGGTGGATCAGTGCGGCTCCGTGCAATGTACGTTAAAAGTAGTCTGGGCTGTAATCAGATTTGATGATCGATCAGAGAGGCATGGTACAGTAGTCTGGAATTTAATGGGCATTTGTGACAGTCGAAGAGTGAGATATTGCTTACTCTGTTGTCCAAGTTGTAATTTGTTTGCTTTACCTGTCATGTATTTGCATGTAAACGTTTAGCTATAAACATTCGTTGTCCATCTGGTCTACATCGATTCCAGTCTGCATTCGATCATCACTGGCGATCATCGCACGAGAGACTTCACATTCTAATGAAGAAGCAAGAACAAGAACGGACATAAAACCGTAATCTTGGGTGTTATAGCATAAGGTGTTAAAGCTTGAGGTTTTTATTTTATTTTAAGGGATTATTGCCGTTACACTTAGGTGTTAGTGCCTAGAGAACTATAGGTGTTAGAGCATACTTCAGTCTGGTTGAAACGCAACAGTCATGTCAGGGTACCAGAAAGTGATCCTTAAAAACGTTCTGCCAAAGGACAACACGTTGCTCTTTGGCGTCGGGTCCAGCTTCCAGTCCTTCAAGCCATCACTTATTCCGCCGCCATACTTTTGCTTCAGGTTAGATAAATGATACTTAATTCCGAGTAAAACGCAAACGGAGCGACCACAAACAATGGACAAAACGAGCGCTGCACTCACGGTCCTCTGCAGAGAAAAGCTGGCCGTAACATTCCTTGTTCCTGTCCTGGTCGTTCCAAGATCAAATCCAAGCATCGCGACAAGGACAGTCACGAGAAATAGGGCTGTCACATTTGAGTGTACCGATTCTACTTTCTTTTGCTTGTGGCCATCCCGTCTGCGCTACTTGAAATTAATAGATCTACCAGCTAGCATGGTGAAAAAATGCTGTTATGATGGATAAAATATTTTGCTACTCCTTAATGACGCCGTCTTAACTTACTCGGGACTCTCTCTCTCTCTCTCCAAGAAAGAAAAAAGAAGGAAAGAACAACGGCCTAGAGCGCAAGTTCCAATTGCCTTTTCTTTTTTCTTGTTTCTGAAATTATCACAAAAAAAAGAAAAGAAAAAAAAAAAGATCAGTTCGGCTCTGCTTGCTTGGGTCACGCTCATCCTTGCGGAGATCCGGACGCGCTCGTCAAATGACAGGGTGCTGCCGAAAAAACAAAAGCGACAATGGCATGCGCGTGCACTGAAAAGAGAGAAACAAATAGTTCATTTCGGCCTCGCACCGTTCGGGCGAAGCAAGCGTGCCCGAAGCCGCTTGTTATGCCAGCGGAACTGCAGCCGTATTCAAGTGCAAATTTCAATTCTGCCGCTCTTTGCGCGAGCTGACTGCTGTAGCCGCTCGCGCGCGAGTTCTTCGTCACCCGGTGCCAGTCTAGAGGCCCGTGCACGACAAACCAGTCTCCGACCCCCCTCTCCCCTCCTCCACCCATTCATCGAGGTCTCCCCCTCTGGGGGACGAACACAGACTGCTGTTGCCTCTCAGAGGGAATTGCACTTGGCCACACTCCACAGCTTGCGTCGTCCCGGTCTCCCACTGCCATTCTCTTTTTCAATTGGCGTGGATATTGGATTCTTGTTTTTATTTTTTGCTACGTATCGCTGGCGTTGTTTCCGTTTATAGACCTCATACACTGCTCGTATGCGTTTCCCACGCTTCAGCGCCTCCCGCGTGACGCCCCCCCCCCCCCCCCCCCCCCCCTTTTTCCCTGCGCCCACCCACAACTGGCTCGCTCAACTGCACAGTGTGCACAAAAGCGTCCGCTGAATACTCCGGCTGATTCTTGTATAAGAGCTCCGGACCGATCTGCTGTGAAGTGCGTGCGCGTTTGTTTGTGCCAATCCGGCGCAGGCGATGATTCGTGCTTTATATATTTCGAGTGAGCCTCTCGAACGAGCCGGTGGCGGATCATTGCGGCCTGTTATACTGGTAAACTTCAGCAGCCGGACGCGCCTTGACTTGCACTTACGTACAAAAAAAAAAAAAAAAAAAAAAAGGGGGGGGGGAAGAGAAGGAAATGAAAGCAAAGGAAGATGGCGCGGCGGAAGCAGTGATGTCTACGAGCGCGTGGTGTAAACGCCAGGCTTTGTTCTCACTGTGAATGGGCGTAGCAGCTGTGGGTCGCTTGTATTTTTCGTTGTATGGGTGATGGTGTTGATTCTACAGGTATTGTTAGACTTTGTGGGGTAGGGGCTCGGACAGTGATGAAAATTGCTAAGCCTCAGCGCCGCTGTTTGGAACGCAAAATGTGCTATACCACTCCTCGGTGACTTGAACTACATTAAAAATGCGACATAAAGACAAGACACCTGTTTTCGGCACGGTATACGGAGCGATCATTTTCACGTTTTCCGGGATTTTAATAAATAGTGTGTTGCAGATAACATGATTCTAGTCCTTGTGCTGGATTATACCGAGAGGCGGACATTACTTGCACGAGAGATCGAAACACATATTCGACTAATTAAAAATCACTAATTAACTTCTCATTTAATTACTTTACGGCACATTGCAATTTACGAATTGTAGCCAGTTAGTTTGCAAGCAGTATCCATCTGAAATGAATTTCCAAAATGACACCAGTTTGGAAATATGCGCCATGAAACTCGCCGTAGAAATGCACTGTTGTTCCAGCTACTTTTTTTACAAAACGCTCTTTTATGCATTGAACCACTAAAGTAACTGGAACGCCCATGTATTTTGTCCCACACTTTGGAAAATAATGTCTCGAAACTGGCCTCATCCTAGAGGTTCATTTCAAGTGGATATACGTCTTGCAAATTCTCCGGCTATAATCCGTAAATTGCAATATGAGCCGTAAAATAAACAATTAAAAGTTAATGAGTTATTTTTGATAATTAGTTGAATATGTGCTTCTATTTCTAGTGCTAGTAATGTCCGTCTCTTTGAATAATCCAGCTCAAGGATAAGAATTACGCTATCTGCCACAGCCGATTTTTTAAAAGTTCCGGAAACTTACAAATTATCACCGCGTATACTCGATGTCCTTCCGGGAACACTGCGTGTTAGGCACACGCGTGAAGAAATAATGTGCATTTCGTTTAATAACCTTTGACTCCCTCTGCATTTAACCACCGGAAGTATCAGATATGCAGTGCACCGTGTTGTCTACCACGCTACAGTCTATGCAGAGAAGCGAATTGGTGTGCCCGTTATTGAACGCCCATACTCGCGAATGCCGATTTTGTCCTGATGCAGTACATCAATGTGGCTCCTTTGGGGCTGAGTCCATTAACACGAGGTTCATGCTGCGGAATTCTCAGGGAGTGGGGAATTGCGGCGAATTGTCTCCTCATAGAGAGCTACTCCCTCTTTGGTTCTCTGATTATGCTGTTTCGTACGTTACCATGTGGGAAGATGCTGCATATTGAAATTTAATGTTTAAACTTTTGCGCCGTGCTCCTGAAGTAGCATCAACGATGCTGACAAAACTTGTTGGAGTGAAACCCGCGAGATCGACGCTGAAGCGCTGGTTTAGAATCTGTCATCGTGACAAAGGTGTCCGATCGAGAGCAAACCATCAGTTTGCAGAGTTCGCAACCTTGTGTCGTCTTTTACGGCAACATGCAATATGAAGGCTACCGGTGGAAAGTTTGAACTGAATTGAACGACGAACCGTAGGAGGGGGGGGGGGGGGATAGACAGGCAGCGATGTTGCACACAATTGGCGACAGCGTGGCTTCCGATATCGCAACGGTGTGTGATCTCAGAGACCACGGGCACAGTGTCGCAGGCGGCGCTCGTGCTGCACAGGTGGGCCCTATTTTGGTCCGAGAAGGTTATGCGTCTCTGGATATAGTGACGCTGTCGAATGCTTGCCTGTGATTGGCTCAGTACACAGTCATGTACGCTTTGATTGGCGCAAGCGAGAAAACGTAATGGAGTTCGACAGCGTGCAGAATTTTACCACACGTCTGTAATCGAACGCGTTTTGAGGAATGAAACGGCGAAGAAACCAATGAAAAAAATTCGTCGGCCCTTCCACTCCGTGAAGATGGTTAACCAGCGAAGCTGAAACGTGCTGCCCCGGGGTTTATTACTGGGTTAATTCCGAGGGTTCATTAAAATATTTCTCAATTATGAGGTTACACACGTTTGGCTGCGACGGAGAGAACGACGGTATGCCCGCGGTCCGCCGTTGTCGCTTGCGTTCGATGTCTCGAGTTTGCTCGGCGGCGTGGTTAGCAGCATTCGCCCGGCATTGCCGGTTGCGATTTTTCCAATCCAAATTGCTTCAGAAATTAAACCTGTCCTTTACGGTGAGACAATGAATGGCTCTACCCCCTTAAGCAATGGCTCATACCCCAGTAAACGCGGCCTTCCCATTACGACGACAGAAGAGAAGTGAAATTCTACGCTGGAATGATGAGCGGCAACGGAGCCAGCTGTGGAAGACGACGACTGACGACGAACGCGGGAGCAGTGGCACGAGCGCGTGCCGAGCACGAGCCAACGAGCCAGCTGCGGAAGAAGACGACGACGCTCGAGCCAATGCTGATGATGATAGTTTTCTGTGGACAGGCGATTTCGATAGCCATATAAAGCGTCGTTTTAAAGAGTTCCCTCAGTGAGGACGCATTGAAGAGTACCTGTATGTCTACTCGTTTGCAGGCTCGTTACAGCCGAGGTCTGGCAATCATGCTTGTTCTGTGTGTTATCAGCAGCAGCGCGATATGTTAAACAAGTATAGTCAGGGGTCATCATAATTTTAAATTAAATTTTGCTGTCTTCGTATCCCGCCATGTATGTATTGCTGTTGAGAATGACAGCAGGCTTATTTTGCTTCCTTTGAATTTCCGCATAACGCGTGAGAACGTACGGTTCTGCGCGCGCGATACGAGACATTCGCGCGTGTATACATCAGCGAATATGCGGCCCCTATACACTTCCGGTTACGTGCCTTATCAGTCTACTACGCAGGAACAAAAAGCGTGTTTTTAAGTTGCTTCAACGTCTGGAAAGTTTCTTTTTACGTTTTCAGATAAAAGAAAGGCGCATAATGCCCCAAGGCTATTATAATTTTTTCGTATATAACTTACTGCAAACTGACTTGTTAAAATTGTGGTCATGTACAGGGGATTAGGGTTGAAGATTTGCGGACTTCTGGTTTTAGCGCACTCCTACAACTCGCCATTGCCTTTTCCGTCAGCTAAATTTAGCGGGCTACTTCAGTGGCCAAAACCGGAAGCTCTCTAGCGAAAGGATCTATTGCGAGAATAATGGTTCAACCGAAGACAGCAGTACCTTGTTTCTCGCATTTTCCATTCTTGTTCTCTTAGACATTGCGTCGCGCGGTATTTTGACATTCAGCGTCATCCTGGCTACAACGAAAAAAACTTTCGCTTCGATTCTTACTGTCCCGGTAATCACATTACGCCATATTTTTCCATCAGTATTATCTTGTGTATACCTCGAAAACTAGAATTTGCTTTCAGAACGTTACAAATAGACGTATGCTGCACTGTGTCCATATGCTTATTGTTCTTCGTCTTCGAAAAAGAGGCGCCTCGTTCACTTCTTTCTTTATGGAAACGCAGCAGTACTATACTATAGCTTTATAGCTCACGGTTCTTTCGTCACTGAACCTGCGCTTTTAGCTGCCCCATTCTCGATTCTCGCGCTAATATTTATTTTCACGTCCTTTCCTGGAAGTACGGCGTTGTCATGCGGAATGATGAAGCGCATGACTGCTGATATTTCAGCTCGAGAGAAGTGTTGTAGCAATAAGTTTGTCTTGTTCCAGGAACCGCATATATTGCCCGGGACTGTCATAGAACCTCGTTGAGACCCTGAGTGCATTATTCGGCTCACCATCTTCGATATTTTTCAAAATAAAATCGGAAGTCATTGCATAAAATATTCAACCCGGATATCACGTATGGCTTATGCGGAAGTGTACGGGAGTGGTTTAATCATATTCTTGCCGTGATAATTTGGGAACGTTGAGTTGATCTAGACCACTGTTTCGTCACGGACGTCGAAAAGCAGCCGTAGAGTACATTTGGAATACCAAGTACGTGATATGAGAATCTAGGATGCAGCCCCGACATGGGAACCCACGAAAGGATGGCACATCATCGTCTGCCTGTTTATAACAAAAAAGGAAGAATAAAAGAAAAGAAAAAGTGGTATTTACCATAGCAAACATGAAACAAGCTGTTATTTTGTTGACATACATGGATATGCTGCTTGCGTTGCGCTGCTGAGCACGAGCTCGCGGGATCGAATCCCGGCCGCGGCGGCCGCATTTCAATGGAGGCGAAATGCAAAAACGCTCGTGTGCTTGCGTTGTAGTGCACGTTAAAGAATCCCAGTTACCCGCCGTGGTTGCTCAGTGGCTATGGTGTTGGGCTGCTGAGCACGAGGTCGCGGGATCGAATCCCGGCCACGGCGGCCGCATTTCGATGGGGGCGAAATGCGAAAACACCCGTGTACTTAGATTTAGGCGCACGTTAAAGAACCCCAGGTGGTCTAAATTTCCGGAGTCCCCCACTACGGCGTGCCTCATAATCAGAACTGGTTTTGGCACGTAAAACCCCATAATTTAATTTTTTTTTAAAGAATCCCAGGCGGTGAAAATTAATCAGGAGCCCTCCACTACGGTGCGCCTCATGATTAGAACTGGTTTTGGCGCTTAAAACTCCAGAAAGGAGAAGGATATGTTGTTTCTGCCATCTAACCGCGATAGTTAAGTGAAAATTAGTTTTTAAATATTCGTAACATACCTTTCGGTCATAAGAATCGACTTGAAAGCGATTGTGTCTCTGATCTGTTCTCTGGTCTCGGGAGGATCGCAAGGGTGGCGGTTCGGGTGAGTTGGCATTCTATGACATTTTTTTTTAAACATTAGTGCAACTCAGAATGGGTGAACGAGTGATTCGCTCATTCTGGGTTGCGCTAATGTCAAGAAAACGTCCTACAGAGCGGCAGCGAGAGCTTCCTGTCTCAAAACGACTTGTGATCGGGCAAAGAAATGTCGTACCAATTATTGTGCTCGTTGTGTGTGCGTGACCACTTTTGTGCTTACACTCACAGGTACCAAAAGACTTCTGGGTGAGCCCTCTGGAATAATATAAATTACAATAGCCTATAAATATATCGAACTCTCCAGCTGACATGAGTTGTGCTGTAAGGTTAGAATGTTCGACAAATGAATTTTACTGCCGAGTACAACAAGATACAACGCTCCTTATATCTGAAAACAGCAAGAACATGTACCTATAGTAAACTATGGGACAAAATACTTATTTTTCATTGGCTAATTTGGCTGTCAAGAAATGCATGACCAGAAAGTTTTCTGGGGTCATGAACACACTGCTACCTCAGCGCGGACGAAAGGGCCTTTAAACGAACTAGCGCTTCTGATGTGCCGCCTTTATGACTCTCACAATAACGAGCACCACGAATGAAACAACGGAATTCACGCACTCTATAAATGAACAGAATTTACTCACTGCTGGATTAGGAATGCAACAAACCATATTATTGAAACAATGGTATTGTTCTCCGCCGCCAGATGGGGCAACCACCTTATCATTCATGAGATTTCGTCGTCTTTGGTCCTGCAAGAGGCACTTGACGTCAGGCGCTATTTTGACGCATCTAAAGAAATTTCGACAGTGGCCGTCGTATATAGTCGAATGGTGGAACTGATCTTTGAAGAAGTTCAAGGAGTGGGTATACAAGTTCAAATTGTGAGGTTTACCGCCCAGAATCTTAATTCACAGTGAGTGGGTTATGAGGGATGCCGTATAGGGGGGGTTCCGAATCAGTTTTGATCATCTGGTGGTCTTTGACGTGCTCCCAAAGATGGCGTACGAGTGAAGACGTGGTTGTTATCATTCAATAAATATATGGAAAGGAGGAAGTAAGTAAATATCTGCTTACCACACTGTAGTTGTCTAGCTACGACTGCTGACACCTGAACTGGCATGCAGCAAGCAATGGGGGAACGAGGAATGAAAGTAAAGGACAGGGAGTGAGGACAGAGAGTGAACACAGGTAGGAAGGAAAACGCTATATACCTGCTGTGTGTCTGCTGCCAGTGTATTGCCTGCTGTGTGTATTGGAGTATTACTTGGCGGAGGTGTTCATGCGAAAAATCTACAGTGACTATAAACGTAATTTTTTACTACGCTCAAAAAGTGTTGCAGACACGTTTAAGCAATATTTCTTCACTTGGATCCAGCAGGCCTGTAGCATTAAGGCGTTAATTATTTATTTAATCTATGTGGTATAACGGATTAGGGGCGTCAGAATAGCTTAGAGATGGTTAACTTAAGCAGTTGCTAGGTAGTTCAAAGCCAGACAGCCGAAATTTTGACCATTCCCCCTGCTACTCGCGCTTTTCATGTTGAAGCCCGGTTCTATCATTGCCGTATTTTGCCATGTTTCTTCATTTGAGCTAGTCGTAAAGGGCGGGAACAAATTTAGAGCAAATTAGTCGCATCAACATGGCGGAATTCGATGGGTCATCACAGGGTCCCTCATAGGGCCGGCGGTTGTATTGCCGTATGGACTCCTCATGCAGACACTATCTTGGACATTTTGGCAAGTTGAGTTCGGCAATCTTTTTTCTCATTTGAACCATTGAGTGAGGACGTGACAGCATTTGGAGCCAATTATTACAGCGAAATCTGTATATGGCTAGGCGAAATGAAAAAACCGTTCGTCCAATGTGTCGCTAAACGTCTCCATTGGCTGCGCCGTCAGTTACGTCGTTCTCTGCGTCGCACCCAAGCGCGCGCGCCATTGGCAGCGCCGTTAGTGACGTCGTTAGCGATCGCGTTCCCGCCATTGCCACGTTGGCGCTGCTCTGCCCGCAACGCCGTCTCCTCGGTTCGCCGTTGTCGCATGCGTTCGATATCTCGAGTTAGCTCGACGTCGTGGTTAGCAGCATCCGCCCGCCATTGGCGCTTGCGTTCCACTAGAAACACAAACTAGTAACCAATACTTGAGAAACGCTTCAATACAGCGTCGGGATTAACCCACTGCTAAACACCGGTGCCGCACGTTTCAGCTTCGCTGGTTAACCACCATCTGTACGAAGTGCTTTAGTTGAAGCAAGCCGTCGGATTTCGTTAGGGGGCAAAAGATTCAGCGCAGGGCCGGCGGTTGAACTGCCAGATCGTCTGCTCATGCAAACGCCGAGCGCTCACATTTGCCTCCAGCAGCCGTAGTGCTATTCACCTTGCAGTACATACACCAATGGTGTTCGTGGCTTCTGTGGCGACGCCGGTCGCCGCGGACACACAGCCACGAGCGTGCGGCAAACAGGCGGGGCGCCGGTGATAGGGCGTTTTTAATCTCATTTCCCGCCCCGACTGTCGGAAACTGGTCGGCGCGCTTGTGTTGTCACAGCTGCCGCCCTCTCGACGTCCACTCCAGTCGCGCCCCGGCTTTTCCGAGTAAAAGAGATTTCGTGTGCCAACAATGGGACTCCGCGGCATCTCTCTGTGTTCGCCGATAAAAAAAGGAGGGCTTGCACAAAAGGGATCAGCCCGACGATGGTATAGCCATGGATGTTGACTGTGTGCGGTTAGAGCGGGGATAGTTAGATCGTTTTAATTCACCCGTGTGACGCTTTGTTGCATATGTTTTCGAAGACGAAGGCAAAGATAGAATATGTGAATACGGTATAAAGAGCTGTAGGATAAGACACGGCCGTTACTAATATTGTTTGTTAAGTAGTCTGTATGAGAGAGGCCGGGCGGGGGGGGGGGGGGGGGCAGCGTGGTCTTGTTCCACTTGACTTCTAACCACATAAAGGTGTGAATGAAATGTAAAGTTATATTATACCAACCTTGACCCATGATTATATTTGTGTTGGGCCTGCGAGATAGACAGGGGTAGTGATGTACACCTCTTGAGAATTTTGCTGTTCAACCTCCCTGCCTTTCCAATGTTTCTCGCTCTCTCTTTGTGTTGCACAAATGCCGCCGTTTTGAGTCAGTGTGCAGGTGCATGTAGGTGCCTGTGTGTGGTTCCTTTAGGATCACGAAGTGCCACGGTGACGAGGAAGAAAGTAGGAGGGAAAAAAAAAAAAACGAAAAACGATTTCATATATGCATGCATGACGGGTGGCGAGTTACTTGCTTTGGGGTTAGGTTGTGGTTCTTAGTATCGCTTTCGCTTTTACAACACGCTACCGGAGCAAATTCGGCTTACCGAAAAGCGATTTTCGCTGTTCGCTCAAAAACGGATGCGTTTGTGCACGCACTAGAGAGTGTTGGAGTGATCTCTACGGCTCGAAAGCATCGTGTTCGCTCATTGCTTTTAAGAGTCTAATCACATGACCGGTGACAGGCTGGTCGTGTGGGCTGTATGCAACACCTCCTAGAGAAGCGGAAGGTATGCGCGCTTCTAACCATGATGCTATAGATATATGCGTTAAAGCCGACAGCTCTTCAATTTGGCTGCACCTTCTTCACTAGTTCAGCAAGTGCAAGATTTTGTCCTCAATTTGAATGTGCTGCGCCTGCCGTCTGCACAGCGCTCTACAATTTAAAGTCATGCAGCAGACAGTTCTAGACGTGTTCATAGGCCGTCATGACTGCAGTCGCTACATTAAAGTGCGAGCCGTGCTGCAGTCCCTTAAAAGGACACAAAAGAGGAACACTAAATTAGTTTAGGCTCATAAAGGTACGATATCAATGCTCCATTTTCCTTAAAAATTATTGGGTTTTTACGTGCCAAAACCACCATCTGATTATGAGGCACGCCGTAGTGTGGGGACTCCGGATAAATTTCGACCACCTGGGGTTCTTTAACGTGCACCTAAATCTAAGTGCACGCGTGTTTTCTGCATTTCGCCCCCATCGAAATGTGCATGGCCGCCGTGGCCGGGATTCGATCCTGCGACCTCGTGCTACTCTATTTTCCTTAATTTCGCGGTCAGATGTAGTTAGCTGTAATAGAAAGGAAGGGCAAATTTCCGGTTTTCTTTCTTTTCTTTTTTTTTATAACTTGGCGCCGAAATCCCTGCGCCGGTATGTCAGCCTGGCGTCATATAGCTTTAGAAGTATTTTTCTCGAATTTCGGCCTTTGTAGCACCAGTAAAATGTTAAATTACCCCAGGTGGTCGAAATTGATTCGGAGCTCCTCCCTCTACGGCGTGTCTCATGATCGGATCGTGGTTATGGCACGTAAAACGCCAGAATTTAATTTTAATCAGTCAAAGTTCCTGAGAAACTTGCCAAGTTCAAAGTGGGGTTCCTTCAGAATACAATGTATTCCATCTTCACCAATCAAAGGTTAAATATAGGCCCGAGCGCACGTCGCCATGATCCATCGTGACTTGGCAAGCTGGTGCAGAAACCCAAAGGAGGAGTGGCCATTCACCTTTTGTGTCTTTTCTGGTTGGCCCAGCTTCTATTCACAACCTTCCTTTTTTCTTTCTTTTTGGGCCGGGTGGGGGAGAGGGGATATTGCCGTAGCGTAATATACTAAACAGCTCAACGTATTTTTCTCTTTAGTATCCTTATAATTTCCAGCAGTCATTGTCGTTCGGCAGACCGTATGCACGCCCTTTCTCGTAAACGGCGTGAGCATTTGGTTTCACCATCCGTTAAACAAACAAGCAGACGAACAAAGATCCATTACCTGCAAGCGACTGCGAGCAGGCGACCGCGATTAACCGCGTACGTGCGGGGCCTGTACAGTCAATGGAAGCATAATAGGAATACAGGAACACACTTCCGCAAAGTCGCGGACGTGCAAGTGCAAACACTGCCATTCAAAACCAACAAAGGACGTCGAGCGTGGCTCCTAAACTCGTCGTTGCTCAAAACTCGAGATAACCCCCGCGATAAACTGGCTGCCAACGTGAGTGTGTACGTGGCCTCTCTCCGTGTATTTCCTACGGGCGCTGTTCACCCACGTTTTTCTTTCCCAGTCGAACGTAAACATCCGTGGCCCGGTTTGTGTACGCAGCTTCCAGAGATAACCAGGCGCCCCTTGTTCTTCCTCGTGAAGAAGAATCGTTTGATCCAGTGACGAAGGAATAAGAACGGCGACGAAAAAGGGCACGTCCGTGTGTTCTTGCCCGAATGCATTGCGTGAGTTGTTAAATGCAACAAAGTTTACTACCGTATTAATGCTGCTTTAGCAATTGCTCTTTTCGTAGCCTGTGATAAAGGAGGTCCTCCTGCAGCCTTGTATACTCTTGGACTTCCTTCTGTATATTTATTTGTATGTTGCTTTCTGCTATGAGCCCAATGAACTCGATTCTGATTCCGAAGCGCCCTTTATGACATTATTAATGCACACTTTCTTTCTCTGCTGCCGCTTCGTATGAATTGGCTTTCTATATAGCGTTCCGTCTGCATGCGTTATGTTGGTCTTACATGCGTTATGATATTTTTATATAAGATATCATAAGGCAGTCAGTAGGAAAGGGAAGTGACTTCGTGGTTCTTAGGCTTGTTCTATAGGCAATCCTTCCTCATCGTTACGTGTCATTTCAATGAGACTAATAGCCTCCGGCACACCCCTCCAGCAATCTGTTCATTTACTCCTGCACAAGGATTGTGCCTGGGTCTTTCACGCTGTGGTGACCGATTTTCTTCACGTGTTCATACCCCACGCTTCCTATTCTCACCATCCGAGCTTTGGAGGCCTTTAGCCTTGAGAAACAATAAAACAAAGCAATAAAACGAGACCCAAAGTGTACACGTGTCTTTGGGAAATAGAAAAGCCGACTTCACAAAAGAAAAGAAAGGAAACTTACGGAATTCATGTTGTGAGCACGAAAAGAAACAGGGCCCGAATTCACAAAGCCTTCTTACGCTAGAATTTTTCGTAAGAAAGAATTTTAGCCAATCCGGATGCCAGAAATATCATTAGCGAAAGCGGTCAGCCAATGACAAAACGAACTTACGAAAGAAAAACCTTGTGAATCTGGCCCCAGATAATTAATTACTGGAAAATTAACATGCATAAATATGATACGCTGTGGCATCTTGCAAGCAGTAATGTAAGAAAGTAGCTATTGTAGGTGCGTGGTTGGATGTGTTACTTATTTGGCCACATTTGTGGATGATCATACATTTTTTTCAGTTTTACGTTCCGGAGGCCTGTACTGAAGTCAAGCCATGAAACTGAGAAAAAAATTTAGGAACTCGTTTTTATAAATGAAACCGCAATTAGTTTTGTTTTTTGTAACTTAATGTTAGCCTGGTCTGCACCGAAGGAAAAAAAATATATTGCGTCAATTTATCTGTTATCGGTTTAATCCTCGCCGAAATGAAAACTGGGGTCAATAAGCAAGGAGATAAGCTGTAGAAGCCCTCGTGGCAAAAGATCAGGTATCAGATATTGTAGGTAAATATGTCTGAACAGAGATACAGAAGAAAGGGGAAAGGCAGGGAGGTTAACCAGAGGGGAAGGTCCGGTTTGCTACCCTACGCTGGGGAGAGAGAGGGGAAGGGGAGGTAGAGTGACAGGAAAGTAGAGATAGAGAAAGAAATGGAGCAAACATACACAATCACATTTGGTCACTGTCACCGCAAACAACCCTTACACAGCCCAGTAGCACTTGTAGCACTGTAAACATCAGTTCCGGCTGCGGTCGCTTGTCCAATTCTGTAGTCCTTAAAAACTGCAGCAGAGCCCTCGTCGCCCTCCGCTGCGATGATTCGTGATGTCAGCACTCTAAAATGGTTTCCTCTGTTAAACGTCATTGGTCCAAGCGCGCGCTATCGCGATTGATGAGTGAACAAATGCGCCATTGAGTGCTGAAGTTAAAACATGGAGTGGTGCCAGGTCGCCATATATAAGGAAAGGTGACGGTCGTTTTGAGTTCGTTACTGGCTTCTCACATAGCTTAAAAACCATTCAGGATTACTTTCCAAGATGGCTGGAAGGGTAGTTAATAAGGTAGTCTTTCTAGGTTTCAGACCAAGTAACTACGTTGAGGCAGCTGCTTGAAATAATATATAGATTGAAAGGCTCTTGCGGCCGCTTTGCTCCGCAAAATGAAGTGTTATTTTCCCCTTAATTAGACAGTCGATCTACGTAAATGTTCACCAAAGTGCGTTAATATTTAAAAAAAAGCACGTCGTACGAGAAAATTCTCACTGGTCACTTCAGGTAGCTTAATCTTAAACACAACCCGCCGGGGTGGCTTAGTCAGCTAAGGCGTTGCGCTGCTGAGCCCGAGGTCGCGGGATCGAATCCCGGCCCCGGCGGCCGCATTTCGATGGAGGCGAAATGCAAAAACGCCCGTGTGCTTGCGTTGTAGTGCACGTTAAAGAACCCCAGGTGGTCGAAATTATTCCGGAGCCCTCCACTACGGCGTGCCTCATAATCAGAACTGGTTTTGGCACGTAAAACCCCAGAAAGAAGAAGAAGAATCTTAAACACATCCCATCTTTCTCCTCAACAGTGTTCGTTAAGTGTACATAAACGTTGTTACTCATGGTGCGAGCTGACGCAGAATTGTATGCCACGTTATGTTTGCGACAGCAGTTTTGGGAACGTTGCCTGAAGGAGATCTCCCCTGCCTGTCATCCAGCTAAGACAAGGAGTTCCTGGTTCCCACCGCTTGTTGCTTTTGGAACGAACAAAAAAAAATATTAGCCCATAATTCTTGCGGTTTATTTGTGCTGCAGCAGGGGCTCAAGAATAACGCGGGACAGCCGTGACGAAATCGTGAAACAGGCCGTAAATCCTTCTCGACGTATTTGTCTCGCGACTGGGTTTTACGACAGGGCCATAGTTTATCAGCTCCTTACGCGCGTCCAGTTGCTTTTCTGTGAGAAAGACAAAGACCGAAACAGCGCTCGTCTGCAGATAAGATAGCGGACCCCGGTTCCCCTTTAGAGCTTTCGCAGATGTTTGGTTTCAAGTGTGTTGCGTGTATGTTTTTCTTTGATTGCTCTGGGAATTGTTGCGTCATGTGGCTGCACGATGCCGCCGATTGCTCCGATGTTGCACCGAAGTATAAATTACATTGTGCATTGTAAGTTGCACTACCTAATGTGCACGCGTGAAATTCGAGTCAATTGGTGGAGGTTGTGGCGCTAAATGACGCAGGATCGCCACCTCATTACTAGACTTTGACAGCAGTTTGACAGGAAGGTATATTCTTGACGTATAATCGCAGAAGATTTGGTCAGATCCCCGGGCTCATGGCACATATATAGTTATCTCGGGCCGAGAACAACTAAATTTCTATTTGTCGAGCAAATTTGGGCACATTGCGTCGACGTCCCGTGCAATTGCACCCAACGTATAGCACGGATGGCTTGGACCACCGCAAGACCACGTTGTCCGCCTGTTCATCGCGGCTCGCTCGTTAGCAAAGCGTAGTGAATTCACGGCTCTAGCTGAGTTCGGTGGGAGCGGCCGCTGCGGCTTTTGAAATGCGTGTGAACGCGAGTCACATGACAGTTAAGAGCAGCGAGGTATTAGGACGGTTAGCTTAACTCCTGCTGTTGGCGTCAGCATGTGCTCTCCGCACCGCAAACGGAAAGCCAGCACGTTCTTCCTTGTGTCGCTGGTTGCCGTCTTCGCCTATAATTTTATTTGATATCACGAATCCCGGAAAGATCGGTGCTCCTTGCCTTGGTAACTGTTATTGCGTTCGAAGAGCTGCACGTAGTGAGCCCGAATTCATATCCATGTTTATTAAAACGGGAGTTCGTGCATGTTCGTCCGATCAGTGTGATGTGTTTGTCACCGATCTCGGAGGCGTGCGGGTGTTAGACGAGATGGAGAAGGAAGACGGATGGCGACACAGCAAACAGATTTTTTAATAACACACACACTCAAAACCAAAACTAAAAATCAAGCACACCCAAGCACACTACGGGAAGAAATACTAATACAGATACAAACTAAAGTACAAAGCCTAATGTACAAAACATTCTACTTGGCGCCTATGCGCGTTGTGATGTGTTTTTGTTCCTTGGTGAACGAGCTCGAATGGCACTCTTGCTCCTGTACAACGACTCGTGGCAGACAGGCACCGTTCCCCAGGAATGGAAATCAAGTCGCCTGATTCCGCTCCTCAAAGCTTCCACGGAGACACAACCTTCCACGGAGACACCTCGAATGCCACCTCTATCGACACCCTCACCAACCGCTGCTCCAACGACGACTGATGATCGCCAGGTTATAATAATGTTGCGGTCACTGATGGATGCTATGCGTGTTCTACTCAGCAATATGAAAACCCTGTCGGGGCAGAGCGCGCTGCAGGTGCTGGACGCCCTGGGTCCAGAGCTTGCGGCCCTAGGGTAAAGCAATGGCCCCCCAAAAGTCATCGTTTCGAGAGGACGTACAGAATGCTTGGAACGCCAGAGGACATGGAACGCCAGAGGACATTCAATGGAACGCCAGAGAACTTAGGTCGCGCATGTCTGACTTTCGACAGTTTGTATTCGTGAATCAGCTTCCCATTATTTTCATTTGTGAGCCAAACCTGTCATCTCCCATCAGACTGCCCGGGTATGAGTGCATTACGTCCTCCACCTACTGGCAATGCAGCAAGATTATTGTTTTCGTACGCCGTGATTTGACATATGTACATCGTCTAGTGTCACCTGACAATGAAAACCAGTACGTGTGTTTGACTGTGAAGAAGAGCAAGGCCACCTTCACAATTCTGGGAGCCTACTTATCACCATCAAGTCGTCTTTGGACATTTCGTCATACCGTCCGATCGCGCTTGCAAGTTGTGTAGGCAAAGTAATGGAACGGATGGTTCTAACGCGACTGGAGTGGTACCTAGAGCACTATCAAATTTACCCAGACACGTTGACAGGATTCAGGCACGGCCGTTCGTCTATAGACAACGTTGTCGATTTGGTAACGTATGTCGAATTCCAGAAGGCCTGTAAACGCTTGTCTGCTGCCTTGTTTCTAGACGTTAAAGGAGCTTACGACAACGTCACCCATGAAGCCATCCTTAAAGCGCTAGAAGTAATAGGACTTGGTGGCAAGACATACCTCTGGGTTCGCAGCTACCTACAGATGCGATCATTCTACGTGCTCACCGGGGATGGCCCGACACCCCAGTATTACAGTAGCCGCGGAGTCCCTCAAGGCGGAGTACTAAGCCCGACGCTTTTTAATCCGACCCTTATTGGACTAATCGAGAACCTGCCAAACACCGTTCGACTCTCTATCTACGCCGACGACATTTGTATCTGGACGTCGGGGGTGACACGGCTTCAGCTTCGCGCTCGGCTTCAGAAGGCGGCTTCATCGACATCATGCTACCTTCGTAAACAAGGACTGGAGGTGACGTGGGAAAAGTGCGCAGTGGTGGCATTTACGCGGAAGCCAATGTCTGCATACGGCATATCAATCAACCGACAAGTGATATCGTTCAGCAAGAGTCACAGGTTCTTGGGAGTTGTGATTGACAGAGATCTGTCCTGGACTCCTCACGTCAACCACGTGAAAAAGCGCCTGATGGCTATTTGTCATCTGTTCAAGTTTCTTGCAGGAAAGAACTGCGCGTGTCCATACAATCCATGTTACAGCTATACAGGGTGTTGTTTGTTGGGTTCCTCCGGTACAGCCTACCTGTTATATCCAACACCTACAAAACTAATTTGCGTACAATTCAGAGCATTCAGGCGCAAGCTCTTAGGATATGCCTTGGAGTACCACGCAGTGCGTCAACGGCTGAAACTATCGCCATTGCTCAAGATTATTCTATCACAACGCACATCGCCATCGAGACAATGCGTGCACATGTCAGGCACATTGCCCGGACTCCTTGCCACCACCTCGCCGCACTCACCGTGGAAAGACCCCGCACGTCATATAGCACAACTGTCAGTGCATCTCGTGCCTCGATTACATCGGGGTACGCACCTCCGGTCAGGCTGGTGTCTCCTCCATGGTGTTTGTGCCGCCCTGAAGTCCGACTTAGAATTCCAGGACTGCAGAAAAAGTCAGATTTATCACCGTCTGCACTAAAGCAATTGAGCTTACTTCTGTTGTACGAGAGATACAGCAGTCACGTGCACGTCTATACGGACGGATCAACTACATCGACCAGTTCTGGCGGTGCTGTGTTTATACCGACGAGAGGATTAACAATGCGATTCAAGACCTCACATGTCACGACGTCCACGGCTGCAGAGCTCACGGCTCTGCGCAGTGCACTTCAATTTATAGACGCAGAGAGTCCTGGCACATGGGCCGTGTTTTCCGACTCGAGACCGGCTTTACAAAGTATGCAGGCAGTTCTCCGACGTGGAGCTCACGAACAACTAACGTATGAAGTTGTCAAACTTCACCACGACGTCAAACAGAAAGGCCACGAAATTATTTTCCAATGGCTACCTGGCCATTGCGGGATCAGTGGAAACGATCTCGCTGACAAAGCTGCCCGAGAGTCACATCAAGAACAACACAGCGTTCCCATTCCTCTTTCCAGGACAGACGCTGGAAGGCAGCTTCGTCACCTGGCACGCAAGCTCTCTCTATCAGAGTGGAACACCCCAAACATAAGGCGCACGAGGCTACACGAATTGAACCCTTCGCTCCAACTCCGACCTCCACCCGGGATTCACCGACGTGAAGCATCGCTTCTATACCGGCTGTGGTTGGGAGTGGCTTTCACGAAGGCGTACTGTGCTTTGATTGGAATGACCGAAAGTGCCACGTGCGACGACTGCGGCAGCGAAGAGAACATAGAACATGTATTGTGTCACTGCGTTCGATTTCAGTCGGAAAGACAAACTTTATCGAACGCATTGCGACGACTTGACGATCGACCGTTGTCTGTGCAGGTGCTCCTTGAACACCGTCCCCATCGCTCGTCAGCCCACAAAGCTGTGAAGGCACTGTTGTCTTACTTGAGGACGACTGGCCTATGTGAACGCCTTTGAATTGCTCAGGCCCTCCGCGTGCGTGCGCGAACTCACCGTGTCCTTCCTCCCCCTCCTCCTCTCTCTATCTCATCTTTCTATTCCCTCTTTCCCGTCCCCCAGAGTAGGGTAGCCAACCAGACGCATTTCTGGTTAACATCCCTGCCTTCTCTTTCTCTCCTCCTCCTCCTCCTCCTGTGTGGTTCTCACTTTGCTGCCACAGTAGCTGCAAGTGCCGGCCGGAGTTGTATGTCAATGCACTTCACAGCTGAGCTCTTTACAGAGATGCCAGCGCCATTAACCACAAGGTATCTGCTGCAAAGCCAGGCTTGCCATAGAGAAAAATTCACGTGTTCTCTAGAATCATGTGTTTCTTTTGACTGTAGACCGTAGTTCACATATATTCGCGGTATCTTGACCAGCAGCGGTATTTATTCGCAGACCGAAAAACAAGTCAGTGGCGATGTAGCGGTAAATACGAAAGAATTGCAACAGAATTAGGGGCGCACGTCTTTGAGGTCCCGGATCCATGGTTTAAACGGCGTTCACCTCATTTCTAAGTGTTGCTCAAGAGCTCACTCGACACACGGCCTGCCTCTTCGAGGAGCGACGGTGGGCTCCGGACGGTGGTCCGGAGCACACCACCGTCAGTTGCAGCAGGAAGCTAAACCTACCTACCTAGGCTTTTTCTATTGAGAAAGAGCTTCTTATGTGGCGTCAACTGCCGCTTGTTTCTGAACGCAGCATTCTTGCATCTCAGACTGAATACTACGCTGAGAGAAACAACAGTGACGGCATTATAGGCTCTTGGGAGCTATTCAGATTAACCACTTTTTTTTTTTGCCGCCGTCGACCCAAATAGGCGCTGCGGGGTCGACTGCGCGGTGGGCAGTATATGCCAACGAAAACACTACCCGTTCGTCGTTCTTTCGTTTTCTTTCGTTCTTCTATCGTTTGCTTACTATTACGCTATACTTTCGGACACAGCCGTTGAAGGGCATTTCCCAGAAATGGCTGATGCAATATAAGCAGGGACAGATGAGAGGGAAGACAGATGATGATAAACAGTTTGATATTACGCTCTGTTGGAGGAGGAAATGTGACATAGACAGCACGAAGAGTTAAGGTGGACACAACACACAGGGCGCTGCCCGCCAATAATCGGAGTTGAGTCCAGGCACACTTGCGAACGTGCGTGGTCGTTCATCATTATCATCCTACATATATGGCCACTGCTGGGCGAAAGTCTCTCCCTGCGATCTCCAATTACCCCTGTCTTGCGCAACTGATTCCAACTTGCACCTGCAAATTGCCTAACTATACATCCCCCCACCTAGTTTTCTGTCGTCGTCGACTGCGCGTCCCTTCTCTTGGTATCCCTTCTGTAACTATAATCCACCGGTTATCCATCCTACGCATTACATGGCCTGCCCAGCTCCATTTTTTTTCTCATAATGTCAATTAGAATATCGGCTATCCCCGTTTGCTCTCTGATCTACACCGCTGTCTTCCTGTCTCTTAACGTTAGGCCTAACATGCTTCGTTCCATCGCTCTTTGTGTGGCCCTTAGCTTGTTCTCGAGCTTCTTTGGGAGTTAGTTAGCAGGAGCAGTAGCAGTTCTTTGCGTGGTAGTTAGCAGGAAATAAAGACAATACATGAACAGCGAAGAGAAGGAAACCGGCAGTCCCTCAAAACGTGAAGTGAATTGAGGAAAAGATGCAATTACTATAGCTTCTCATTTTGTGGCAGTTAATAAACACCTTATAAAAACGAATGAATCGAGCGAATGGTTGGCCAAATATGCCCAACCCAAACAAACAAAAGAAGCCGTTAAGTGGTACCCGCGCCGTACACGTAGGCGGCACTGCCTACGTATACGGTCATTTTAGGCAAGTTTCACCGTGTTCAGAGTGCATGCGCAGTGGCCCTGCCGCGGCGCCATGATGACAATATAGTCCCCACCACTTTTCTGCTGTACTTGGTTTCAAAGCAACATTGAGGGTAATGTCATGGAGAATGCCACTGTGGATTTTTCAGTAAATCTTAGCGGGAGCTTGGGGGATGCGTATCCTCAACCCCACTCCTTTTTGTCGAATACCATTATTTTCGTCTTCCTTCCCTTTGATCTGCAGGGCTAAGCGAAATGGAGATGGCGCAAACACTTCGCGCTTTTTACCATAGTTGTCCTTTAGCCTGCTAAGGACTACTACTACCAGCGTGCTTTGCGGCAGCGGTAGCATGTAGTGAAACTCGCCGTGAAAGAGGCCTGTTCAGGATTATTCTAGACGCTCAAATTCCCCTGTGTTGGCGCTTTGAGCTAACCTTGGAGGGCGGTCAGAATTGTGAGCCAAACCGAACTATTAAGACGGGGAATGCGACACCATGACTAAATTCGATAGCGTACAGAATATCATCCCTGGAGTTTTCCAAAATTGAGTCGCGCGTTCTTTTTACCCAGTGGACCTCACTTTACGTCTTGTGACGTTAGAGGAATTTAACGTCGTGTAGATGTACTAGCTCAGAGATATACCTTAAAAATATCTTGGAACAGCAGCGATAGCCACCGTTGCGAGGCTGTGGTTAAACTCTGGACATCTAGTCAACTTCCGGAAAGGTGTTTGTAGTTCTCAGAGATGTTTTGGGCAATAGAATACCTTTACCATGATTACTATGCGGCCGACACGTTTACACCTGCAATTACACAACTTGACTACAGTAACTTATGGCAACAACGCTTCTGCTAGCTTTGTTCGAAACAGCATCACAAGATGTCACCAACACTGATGTTCGAGTCTAGACGTTTCGGTATATCGACATACGTCTCGGCTAGTGCAGTGGGCTCTGGTTAAAATAAACTTAAGCTAAACAGCTGGATAGCTGGAATTAGAGAACCATCTTTGGTTTGACCATGCGCATAAATACACTGATTAAGCGCAGTTCGGTCAGAACACATTGGGAGCTTTGGATAAACGGCACTGGTAATGAAATAACCTCAGTCAAGGGGCGTTTAGATACCCTGAATAAATAAATAGCGTTACTCTGGGTGATGCCACGAGTGTAGCTAAAGCAGCAAAATGGAACACATGGCAGCGAGGAAACAATTCAGTGGCAGTAGCTCAAGATGCATTGCCCAAGCACATTGTTGCCAACGACTGTGTAAGTGGTCGGAAATTGCAGTATACAAAGTGAACGCGAGCTAATAGCCGTTCTCAGTTCGGTTTCGTCATTGGCTAAGAGCAGCGAGAGAGGTCGCACCGAGCCCATCTAACGGGCACGAATTGTGGGTGTTTGCGGAGCTACCGGGCTAAGTTTTCCGTTATTCTATCGCACGCTTTCGAAGAAGTTCGACTACAAACACCAGCTGCGGCGAACGGCAGCGTGGCATGGTTATCTTGAGGTGGCCGTTGGAAAAACGGAAAGCTCCGTGGCGTTGTGTGAGATAAGGGCTCCTTTGAAATATTTATCTGGACCGCTTTGGGGTGCGGGTCGCGTTATCGGTGCCCAACCCGACAGCTGCGTAGGGCCAACGGCGAAGGCGTTCGCCCCACCTTCACACGCGGTTAAAGGCCGACTAGGCATATGCGTGCACGAGTCGCAGCATCTCCATTGTGCCCCTCGCGTCAGCACCAAAAGTCTACTTATGAATATGGAGATCGTTTAGAGCACGTATTTTGTAAGCAGCGGGGCTAACCGGTGCTCCGTCGTAACCTGGAGTGGAGTCCTCGCCGTAATAACGCAACGCTCTTCGTGCAAGGCAATCATTTAGTCAGAAACCGCGTGGGTGATTTGCTCTTGAGTCTTAGCCTATAGAGTACGGGTACTCTAAGGATTTATTCTATAGGATGCGAAAAACGCTTATAAGCACGATCCACTGTATAGGAATCGCTTATACAAGTGGGCTTGAATCCGTGCTGACCTTTCCGTCCTTACGGATTGTGGTAACTACTCCGTAAACGTATCCCCAGAACACTGGGTTACCGGAGCCGTGGATAGCCGCAGCAACGCTCGAAGCGACATCGGGTGATGCTTTGTCCAGCCACAATGTTTCTTGTCGAAGGAAAGCAGAGGAGGTGGAGGAATGAACGTTTATTGTGAGAAACAGCGAGAAAGTGTTCTTTCTTCGCCCTAGGTCAGCGGCTCTCTCAGTCCAGAAAGCCCTTGGTTAATGCCGCAGCCCGGGCCCGGTCCACCAGACTTCGGTGATCTTCCAGGCTCTGTGCCTTTAACATTGCCTCCCACGTTTGTTCGATGGCTTGTAGCGGTTCTGAGGCATCATCTTGACTGTTTTTCTCGCGGTGCGGGCACACCAACACCATGTGTTGTAGGGTGTCTGGTACATTACAATATCGAAAGCAGAAAAAAAAGTAGCAGTTTCGCCCGAAAGGCGAAGCAAAATTGCGATAGCAAATTAGCAGAGAGCCGTTCGGAGTAGGGGTAGTAGTTTTATCGACTGCATAAACTTGGACACATTCGCTTACTAACTGAATTAACAAGCGTGGTGTCAGCGCGCACAAGCAAACATGAATAGATCACACTGAATGACCGCAGACAACGACTGACAAAACGCAGGCAGCAAGCGCAGCCGCCGCAGCGGGCGAAGGTTCGCGCGGTGTCAGCTTCAACGGAAACTGAGCGGCGAATGCACAGCGCATACAAAGGTCAGAGCCGTGTGGAGATAAGAGAGGGTGCGGGCGACTGCCACCGCCGGGCAAAGTGCAGAGGATAAGTTGTTGGCAGAGGAGAAGCTGCCCCCCCCCCCCTCCTTCCCGCGCTGCCTTCCCGCTTTCTTGTTTTCGCGTGGGAGATTGAGTGGTAAGTTCCCCTTACGCCCGGTTGCAAGATACGCCTTTGGTGCCGGAGCACAGCGTCGCCCCGCCTCCCTCCCTCCCATACCCCCACGGCTTTCGCGCGACGGTCGCGTTTGCTTTCCGCCGTGCGTTCGCTCTCCGTGATAGCGCGCGGGGCAGTTCGCCCTCCGTGATAGCGCGCCTCCGCCGCGCCCTTTCGCTCGCGCATACGGCGCGCGGCGACGATTTTATCGCCCTTGGAATCTATACGGAACCTCACGGCGGCGGCGACGCCGACGGCAGAAATCCGGTTGAAGTGTCCATATAATTGCTATCGCAATAAAATAAAGGAAGATGACTGCATGTTAACGATTATGTTGCGGCTGAGATTTGCGTCAGCAGTAAGTATATAATATGGTTGGCCACTGCAATAAGAGCTCTGTGTCCTTATGGTTAAGATCTGCGTCACACGATGATGCCACCAACCGCTCACGCCAACGTGTACAGTAATCCGGAATTTCGTAACCTGCAAGGACGGACAGGTTAAAACTCTCTGGTGTCAGTAACCAAACGGCAGGCCCCGGAGCTGGCTAAAAACACCCTTGGGAGCCTGCTGTCAGGACACCGCGGTGGCCATGTGTACGCCGTCAGGACTTCACGGCAGCCGTCAGAACGTTATACCAGATGGCCGCACGCGCTAATTAACACAGTTAAGGGGAACCGGTAATTAAAACGGTAATTCGTGGACGATACTTTCAGCTTCGTGTACAATGTATACTGATCTCTATTTTATTCAAAATAGCCCGTAGCTATTGTACGACACCTGAACAGGTGCCGCAGCAGCAACAACGTGGAACGAATAAGCGTGCGACTTCCATCGCGTACGCGGCGTCGCAAAGAAACGGATATGAGCGCGCATGCTGTGCTTCTTTGTGGCACGTTGGAGATCTGCGAAGTTGACTGACTGACGACCGATAGTGATTGATCAATTGATCGACTGTGAAGTTTTTATCAGGCTGGGCGCGATACTGCGTTGGAAATGCCGTACAGAGTTATTATTGATGACAGAACTAGTCATTTATCGGGATGTCGTCGTAAATGCCAGGAACTGGTATCACCGGCCTCTATCTCCATGAAAATAAATTGTTTCATTGTGGAAAGAATATTACATTATGTTTTTTTTTGCACAGTGTTGCGGGTCACGCCTTTATGAAAATTTACGACAACCGCGGTGGCTTCCGTCTTGCTGCATATAGAGCCAAAAGCGCTACCCGATCGCTCGGCTAATGAGCCGAAGCTGTAAGTGCTAGTTTCCGCCGTTCAACCAGTTGTTGAACAGTGACAGCAGGGACGAGCGCGGCTAATAAACTTAATTGGTTTAGTTGGTAAGACAGTGCACGTACATAGTGCGATCATGAACAAGACTATACGTCAAGACCGAGGCGGAACACGGATCTGTTTGCCGTTTTGCCTTGCCCGCAGAAGAGCCCGTCTCCCTGTTAACGCCGTTGACGTCACAGCTCAGGCCTTTACGTCACATATGGCGCATGCAACGCAAGAAATCCAGCAGCCACGCGAACAGCTCAGAGGTATACCCGTGGAATGCAGAGCGCACCAAATCGTCGCTGCTAATGCGCCACACAGCAATAAAAGAAGACAGGAGAAAAACAATCAAGGTGGGGTCTTGAATAGTCATGACGTAAACGACACATGAACTCTCGGCTTTGATAATGCAAAACACGTCGCTTGAGGACCCTGGTCGAGCCAATAGAAAGAGAAGCTTCGCTGCAAGGAGAATAGCTCGCCATCGCCTCGCAACATTTTACTCTCTTCTGCACACTCTATATAAACAGAAAATTGTTAAAATTCTCGCGTGTGAGCCCTGTCTTGACGATGCTCTAAAACTTCCAGCGTACAACCGGAATTTTCAAATGGGCCTGGTGAGTTGCCCTTTAAGGGAAGGAGCAATACCTAGTTGCTCGCATCCGACACGCATTTTCTCTCCCCATTTTGTCGCATTTAATAGACAACGGACTTTGCCTGCTTCCTGAGCAAATATTTATATATGTCTATCTCTACAGCTGCATTGTATCCTCCTCTTTGTGGAGTAACATGTCTTGGTGGGCAGGCCCAGTACAGGTTGACTTTCGGCAAAATTCAGCAATAAGTCAGGCGGACATGACTTTGTTTCGGTCCATAAGCTATATAAACCAAGAAATGGAGGAAAGGTGGCACACCACCACATACTTAGACCTGCCCTTTTCTTAAGAAAAATAAATAAATGAAAACGTGGCAAATTGACATTTTGCAGCAATGACTCATGCTGCAACTTCAAAATTACAGATTAGCGCAATGTAGTATACAAAACCAATACAAAGCAAGTACATAAATCAACTATATAATAACATAAAAGAATGCATCAAAGTAAAGCATGCACATAGCAAGAAAAAAAAAACGTATAGATAATCCAGATAAGAAAATAAAGACTTAACTACAATGCCGTGAACACCTCTTGAAACAATGTGGAGTGTAGTAATTATGTGCGAGTTCAAGAATTTCGGAATTAGAATTTATCATCTGCGATATTTCAAATGTTAAGTGGTATATATAAGAACAGACTCTTATGTGGTTGGGTTTTCCCTGTACTCTCCGTGTTTCTCGGTGGTCGCTATACACTACTGAATTTTGTGGTTAATTATCTCCTCCCCCTTGCTTACACTTCGTCTTTTGATTTATGTTTCGTCATCCATCATTCGCTGGGCGTTTCTGAACTTTGCAACCATTTTGGCCGAGCCGACCCCGACGAAATGCCGCGTGACGCGATACCCTTATATACAAGGGCTCTTCAAGGCAGTGCGAAAACTTTGCTTAAACCTACTTGACGTTGCTTATGCGTGTTCGATCGTATACCTGTCACGCTGTACCTCTGAACACTCAAAAAGCAGGCTGGTGCCTGCCGACGCAGACGTTCCGATTCACTTATTAGCTCACACCGTCGCTCCAGTCGCCGAAAGCCCCAAAACTCTGCGCTTCGTTTGCATAACCTGAGTCCCTGAAAGTATAATGTATATTGAGGTCTGCTTAACGCCTCGAGGTGCGTCTGGATGCGTCGCTTAACGCGTCATAAGTATACCGAACGCGGTTGACAAAACGAGCAGAGTGGCGCAGGCTGAGCCGAGCGCGCGCGCGCTGCTCATGGAGGCTTCATTTACGTGGGGCCGACCCTTTTGTGTCGGTGGCACCGTCGAGGCCTATCGAGAGCGAAGCACCCCGGTTCGAGAGGCGAAAAATGCGCCCATTCACAGCGTTTAGAACTCTCTCAGTTGTGCGAAGCGAGATAGAAAAAACAAAATGAGGGAGGGTTTCGATGATCTTCGGCCACTCGCAGCTCTATGACCCGCTCGACTAACGGGAAGGTCGGACCCGCGGCTTTGTATAATTAAAGCCTTTTGTCCGGGAATAGCCGCTAAGCTCTTTTAATCACAGTCGTGGTGTTTCGGCAGCGCTCTGGTGGAACTTTACTTGATGATGGGGGAGGAATTACGGCTATACATCCGCGGTGACTTTGGAAGCGCGCCGAGGTTTGCTTCGATGGCTGCGCCATCGAGAGGTAATTAGCGGCCACGCGGGTAGGTGCGCTTGCATAGGGAATTGCGATAACCGCGGCTCTAAGCTGTTCGCAACAGAGCAAGTGTGCGTGCTGCCGGCAAAAAAGTGCGGGCCATAAATTAACGCATACTTCCCCAATGAACGATGCGGAGTTTAGGCAACTATATACCATGGCAAACAAATATGTCATATAGCGTCTCTCAATAATCTCGCATATGCTTTCTCTAACAAATTTGAAAGGGTGCGAAGTACAATCATTACCAATGAGTTATTCATTCATTTGTTCATTCGAACATAGGTTATCCTCGAGCTCCTTCGTTTCGTGCCACGTTTACTTCATTTACCCATAGCCGATCTAAAGTACATTTAAAAGTTACGCTGATTGCTGTTGGACGTCTGCCCACCGGAATCAAATGGGTCGAGTTTTGAAATAGCCTTACGGCTAGTTTTGACTACTGCTTCGCAAGATCGGACATTTGGCCGGACCAGTGCTGTTCACGCCCGTTTTCAATGTCATTATGAACGCGCACAGCTATATACTCCTGTCTTTCCCACTTTCCAAAAATTTCTTGCTTTCCCACCTCTAGCTGGGCCGCCTGCTGCATCGCTTCATGATCGGCGACACGGCGTATATTAACGCCTCATCTCAATCTCGGCGCGAGCCCCCGGGGCGTGCGAATCATTTGCGGACCATATTACAACGCTTCGCGATCACCTCTCGTTCGGAACCGTATATAATACGTACTGCTAGGCTTGGCACACATCGTCGGCTCCGTCCTCGCTGGCTTCCCACTGTCCTTCGTCGTCAGCTTTATTATTTTTTGTCCTTTTCTTTCTCTTCCCATATGCACTCTATGCCTCTAAGGCTTCGCACAGTGCTGCTTCAGCGGCGCGCTGCATGGTTCGGGTCACTGTGGCGAGTGGAATGGCGCGAAACGAGCTGAGCACGTCGTGCTGAAGAAGTCCCTGTTACACGCACCGTCGATTTCAGGCGTTTATCATATTCTCGACTCGCGTCTTCGTCTTGGCGCAGAGACACTTGCTCGATTTCATCATGGTGCCTGGTTTTTCCCATTTGACGCCTTTATGAACTCCTCGGTTAATTTGCTCGCGAACGAGATGGATTTCCGGGCGGGGTCGAAGTATTTGATTTTTGTTGAATTTCTTTTCTTGTCACGCTGTTCTCTCTCTCTCTCTCTCTGCCCCGTTTGCTCTTACTCTCGTATCTGACATCCCATGCTTCTGTTTTGCTCATACCACGAAACGATGAACACGGCATGGTCGCTTCGCTCTAGCGAATAAATGCGTTTAGGACTTAGTTACGGGCCTCTGCGGCTTCTTCGCGCCTTACACGCTAAGTCCCAAGCTCCTTGCGAGGGCACAGTAAATTCATTATGTGTCGCCTTTTGCTTCCTACAGCGCATAGAAAAAAATATGTACAGCACGGAGAGCCGCACACCGTTACCCGCGCCTCCACTGCACAAGAGACGGTCTTTCAGTTGAACCCCCCACCTTTCTCTTCTTTAGAAGGGGGAATTCTTCCTCGCAGTATGCTTTAGTAGCCAAACGTTTAGACAAACTGATGAATACGATAAATAAAAAATCCGGGAACACCTAAGCACTTCTCGTGAGTTGTGAATGCGAAAGCATTAATTTCCCAATTGAACGCCGCTTAGCAGGGTTACCCCCCGAGCTGGGTTACCCTCCTGTGGTATCTTCGAGGGTCAGTACCCCGATCCCTAGGTGCATTCGAGACAAGTTCGAAGTGGCCCCCGTGCCTCGAAACGTCCATCCCGTCCACAACGAGGGCAGACGCAAGGCGAGAGCAGTAGCAATTCTGAAACAGATCTATCAACAAGGCATCAGAGCACGCTTCGTCGACGCCGCGGAGTAAAGCGATGGAAAGACCTTTGCCGTCGTCGTGGTCGACTCCAGCGGCAAGCTTTTCAATAGCGCTTCAATTCGCACTTCAGACTCCGAAGTCGCCGAGCAAGCCGCCATCGCCCTCGCCCTGCTAGACGGTCGTGGGTCTGAGATCTACAGCGATTCCAAAACGGCAGTTAGGGCTTTTCAGAAGGGTCGCATCGCCGAGCAGGCTGCTCGTCTTCTTAGCGTCTCCAATCCGGATGCTCTCACGCATCATTCGATTCACTGGTTTCCCGCTCACGTAGGGTCGGTCGAGGGTGCTCCCCCGAACCTCAATGAGTCTGCTCACGAGGCTGCGCGCGACCTCACCGACCGCGCTTCCTCTGTAAGGAGAGCCGACACCCCTCCCCCCTACGGCCACAGGGATGCTCCCGCTACTCCACGAGGTGACAAAATTTTTCTACATGTCCAGAAGGGTCTTTCCACCCCCTCACCCCAAATTGAATAGGGCGCAAGCTGTTTCGCTTAGACTTTTACAGACCGGCACATATCCGTGTCTGGCCAGTTCTGCACGAAGTTTACCCTGACGTATATCGCGACGACGCCTGCCCATCCTGTGGGCAGACCTCCACTCTAGCACACATGCTCTGGGAGTGCGGGTCGAGATACCCCAAGTTCAGCAAGGATGAGTGGGACTCGCTTCTGCGTAGCCCCGCTCTAGACAAGCAAATCCTGGCTGTCCGGTGTGCCTGCGACCGGGCTGGTGGGCTAGACCTGCCGGTCCCGACGTGGGACTAGCCGGGTGCGCGACGAGTTCGCGTCCTCACCGGACCTGTAATAAAAGTTATTTCACTCAACGCCGCTTAGCAGTCCTTCGAGTTATAAACTTCTCGCAGGCAAGCCAGCGCGTTGAGATGCTTAGCAGGTCGGTGCTAAAGTCCCTAGATTTTCTGCAGCAAAAAAAAAAAAAATATCTAGGGACTTCAGTCGGTGCACTTCGATCCATGACGTCATGCTACTTTGCCCAACTTCCATAGAATGGGGACGGCCCGGAATAAGCCGCGGTGATTTTGACCTCACCGCTTTCGTCACGCCGGGCTTGGCAATGGAAATATCGGTCCAAGTAGCATATGACGTCATACGGCAGAGTGCACAGGCCTGGCTTGCCGCGTTTTGATTTGGCCCTTATACCGAGGCGCAGTTAGAACGCAGGCGAGCGCTTGCGTAGACAAGGAACGCGCGGATAACACGGGCGTCCGAGAGCGTGAACGATTGGTGACGTGGCGTCGCAGCGATGCGATCTCATCTCAAGCAACACCTGGTGCGCTGACGGGGCAGCAGCTGTTCCCTTTCGCCCGCTCTGCTCTGTCGAGGTGCGCTCGTGACGTGGCGAGGCAGCCAATGGGAATTTAGGTGGCGATAGCGTTAAGGGCCCCGTGTCGCAGAAAATCCGGCGTCGGCATCAGTGTCGGCGTCGGTGTGAAGTATCGGTGTCTGGCGGAAATAATCACGCCGAACCACATCGTCCCGAACCACCCCGACCACACAGGCTCTCCTCGTGGCGCAAGGCGTTAGTGAACAAAAATTTTTCTCAAAGTAAAATCCGTCAGAAAAATCGTAAACTACGACTTAACCACAACCTACAGACGTGATAGCGTCGGATTGTAATTTGAATATATGAGAAAAAAGCCTGATAAGCAGCCACGGATCTTTGAATGCTATCACGTCCCACTCTTAAAGGCGAAGCTTTAGCGTCCTGCTGTTTCGTTGTACTTTGGTTCTAGGCAACGTTGAGGGGAATGTTGAAAACGGAGCCTTTCTAAATTTTGATAGGACCCCATGTCGCAGAAAATAGGGTGTCGGCGCCAACGGCCTCCAATAACGCTATCGCGTACGAAGCTTAAGGGTAATTCAAGTTTTTTCGCTTGTCCTGAAGACGTCGGGTTTTTCGTCCAATGAGCCGTTTGATGCTCTTGCATCAAAAAATGATAAATGAAAACACGTCCTCGCCGTATTGCCTTCTGCTTCCTTGCCTGCTCGTCTCTCATTTTGTTATGCACGCGTAGAACCGGACTGTTTCTATAGCAGCCGCCGCGAGCAATAGGTTGGCATGGAAAACATAAACAGGCGTCGGCTTGGGAGCGATGCTCTTCGACGCATCGTTAAATAAGTGCACATGGCCGTATTCGTCGTTCTCCATCTAGTAATACTCATGGACCATGACGTGAGGTCATGCTCCCAAAAGTTCAATGGACAATTAAGAGAAACACTAAATCAACTTAGACTAATAAACTGTTCTCCGAAAACCCTATTTTCGTTAATTTTACGGTCATCATCATCATCATCATCAGCCTATATTTATGTCCACTGCAGGACGAAGGCCTCTCCCTGCGATCTCCAATTACCCCTGTCTTGCGCTAGCGTATTCCAACTTGCGCCTGCGAATTTCCTAACCTCATCATCCCACCTGACTTTCTGCCGTCCTCGACTGCGCTTCCCTTCTCTTGGTATCCATTCTGTAACCCTAATGGTCCACCGGTTATCCATCCTACGCATTACATGGCCTGCCCAGCTCCATTTCTTGGCGTGGTGGCGTGGAGTAGAGGTAGAACACCCGACTTCAAATCTGAAGGTCGTAAGTTCGAATCCTGGTCCATTTCACTACATTTTCAGGCATGGAGTGGTGCCTGACACCGGCAAAAGAAAAAAAAAATACATATTGCCGAGAGCTAGTGGGGCTATACTAGTTCAGGTGCAACCAAACTAGGCAGGCCCACTAAGCTTCATCAAAGTCACTCCCTCACCAGAACAGGAATTGGCCTCCCTGGGTGCGCGTGACTATTTGAAGAGTTATCAGGCATTTCCTGGGATATTATTGGCCTTAGTGAGGTTAGAAGAACTGGTGAGTCTTACACAGTATTGACTAACGGCCACGTCCTCTGCTACAGAGGTCTTCCAGATAAGAAAGAATCCGGGGTAGGATTTCTAGTGCATAACAACGTAGCGGGCAACATTGACGAATTCTACAGCATTAATGAAAGGGTAGCAGTCGTCGTAATAAAGCTGAATTTTACGGTAAGAGGTTGATTACTAGAAGAGAAAATGAAAGCCAAATTGCTTTCCTTTATTTTTTTTTCACGCCGTAACTTCAGCGCAAGAATGTCAGTGTGTCGTCACGAGTATCAAAGTATCTTCTCATATTTGGGCCGTTATGGCGCAATAAAAGTTCACTAAGCTTGCTAAACTCAGTTTTTGTCTGGTTTAGAATACAAAGCAGTCCATCTTTCATCATTATTATCATCATCATAATCTTTTTTATATCTACTGCAGGACGAAGGCATCTCCCAGCGATCTCCAATTACCGCTATCTTGCGCCAGCTGATTCCAAGTTATGCCTGCAAATCAAGAACTTCGTTTTTTTTTTGCCTGTTCCCCACACTTGGCGGGTGCTGGCTGTTGGCTTCCGCTGTCATGCCGATTATTCTCATAAGACCCATTGTACAATACATTGCACGTTGGCTCCAAGTTTTTTTCTACATTCACTCAGACATGATTACGCAAGATATTCATTCCGAGTATGAAGTTCGGTGTATGTTTAACTGTAACAAAGTTGTTTATTCATATTCTTGTCATCCACTTTCAACAAATTTGACACTAAATTGATTTAGGCCTCTGTGTCGTCGCAGACGGGCGAAAGCAACCTTCAGGTGTGTTTATAAATCACTGATATTGCGTGAAAATACCAGACGCGACAGCAACATGGCAATGTACTACACGTAGTTCACCTCTTCTTTTAAGCAACGAAATGCAGTTTTTGTCATAGCAAACATGGGAAGATCATGGAGATATGTTTTTCTTCACGTGAATGGAGACGCAGCTTTTGGCATCTAATGGTGGCATTTAAATTTCAAAAATTGTTTTCAAGTTTACAACATATCAATAGACAATAAAGACCACCTTGAACAGTGATTATGCCGTTGTGTTCGGGTCTCAGGAGGTTACACAAAAACTTGGCTCACTGGGTGTTTGCAACTGGGTGTGAGACGCTTAGTATGTGGACACACTTGGCCAATCGCTTAGAATGTGTCACTGAGTGAGAGGAGGAGGAAAGAAAGAGAGAAGGCCGGGATGTTGACCAGAAGTGCGTCTGTCTGGCTACACTACATTGGGGACGGGAAAGGGGAACAGAAAGATGCGATGGTATACGTGCCCGAATAGACAAGCAGAACAAGAAACAAGAAATTAAGTCTGCTGCAGAGAAGTCAAAAAGTAGGCATCAAATGTAGCCGAATGTGGTGAACTAAGGGGAACAAAATGAGACTAGAGCACGCATTGAGCGAGGAGTGTTGAGCTACATAGAAGTGATGAAGAAGGAAGACGTTTCAGTAATTATAAAAAAAAAGTTGTCGCAGTTTCACCTGAAAGGCGAAGCATCAATTGCGATAGCAAATTTGAAGGGAGCTATACGGAGTAATGATAGCAGCTTTATCAGCTGTATAAACTTGGACATGCAGCAGCACCGGCAACACGCAGAACCGTTGTCGACGCCGTCGGCGTTTTGCCCGCGTTCGCTCAAAATGCGTGCGGCGTTGGTGAGTGTTGCCGGAGCCTCTGATATAAATAGGCACTTGGTGATAAGTGGTTCTTGAGGGAAAGGGAAAGGTTGGCGCTATCTTCTGCAGCCCTTGAGGGAGCACGGCTCAGCGCCAAGGCACTTGGTGCCGCAGCTAAACGTCGCCTCCCCCCCTCCCCCACGGCCTTTCGCGCGTCGGAAGAAGGTACGGTGGTGGTTGTAGAGGAGGAAAGAGACGCCTACTTCTGCAGCCCTTAAGGGAGCGCAGCGCAGAACGCGCGTTTGTTCACCGCCGTGCGTTCACTCCCCGTGAGAGAGAGAGAAAATGACTTTATTGACATTAATCCGGCATGTAGGGGTGGATCAGGCCACGTAGGGCTCCATCAACCCCCTATCTCACTAGACCTCAGCGCGGACCGGTCCGGCGCTAGCTACTAGGAGTTGCCTCCGTTCGCTTTTGCCGGGCCAGGGCCGCGTCGAGCCGCTGGATGGCTTGGAGTTGCGCCTGATGGTCAGGCGAACTGATGTAGTGTTCCATGTCCGGTGGCAGAGAGTCCCGCACGGTTCCCCCCGCACACGCGTCACACCCCCACAGCACGTGGGCTAAGGTTGCCAGTTCTCGCGCACACACACTGCACGTAGCACTTTCAAACAGTCCGGGACACACGTGCCGGGCTAGGGCCGGCGTGAGTACTGTTCCAGTCTGTAGCTGTCGTAAGAGGACCCCCTCACGTCGCCCTAGTCTCGGGTGAGGCCCAGGCAACGCTCGGCGGCCCTCTCGGTACCAAGCGAGGATTCCTCCGTAGTCCAGTAGCGGGTCCGGGTCCAGGAAGTCAGCCTCGTCCGCTTCCGAGGGGCGGGGGGGCGCCGCACGGTACACTCCCCGTGAAAGCGCGCGTCCCTCGCGCCCTTTCACTCGCACATACAGCGTTCGGCGCGTGGCGACGATTTCATCTCCATTGACGTCATACGGAACCTCACGGCGACGGCGACGCCGACGGCAGAAATCTGCTTTTGAGTGTCCATATAATTGCTATCGCAATAAAATCATCGCTTATCACCGAATCCCACAATGCGTCGGATGCCCCAGTTTTTCGGAAGTTGTAATAAGTGTCCGGTAGTTGCTCTATAGGTGTACCTTGTCGTGAGTGCCTATGGATATGTTCACTATACGTTCATCTCTTTACGTAGTTGGCCTTCCGAAATCTCTTCCGGGCCAACGAGCCCTTCTCAGCTTCACATAGAAACCCGGCGTGGTGGCTCAGTTAGCTAAGACGCTGCCGAGCACGATGTCGCGGGATCGAATCCGGCCGCGGCGGCCGCATTTCGATGCAGGCGAAATGCAAAAACGCCCTTGTGCTTGCGTTGTAGTGCACGTTAAAGAACCCCAGGTGGTCAAAATTAATCCGGAGCCCTCCACTATGACGTGTTTCATAATCAGAACTGGTTTTGGCACGTAAAACCCCAGAAAGAACAACAGCATAGAGGCGAAAGCGGGTGCTGCAGGCCGCTGAATTCGGGTGCGTATTATTTCTTAGCTGATGTATGTTATCTATGTTGTCCGCCTCTTTGAACATCATTCGGCAAGCACAAGTTGGGCGCCACGCGAAATTCGTAGGTATGTGTGGTTTAATTACGTAAGTATTTCTTGCAAAGGGGAGCGCAGTAGTGTTGCGGAAAATAGGAGATCAAGACAGGAAAGACGCTCACTTGCAAATTAGTTTCTTTTGAGAAACAGACCACCAGGAGCGTTACTGCGCATGCACCGACATCGAATATTTCGATTAACTTGGTTTCCTTTTTTTCCGCAACACTTCTGCGCTCTCTTTTGCAAGATATGTCAAACGAACTAGCCGAACAGCTTACTATTCCATAAGTATTGTTTGTTCAGTCGCATTGTTTCTCTTGCACTTTCATCGCAAGACTTTTGCGATATTTCCAAGCATGCGAGTGTATTTCCATCGAGCCACAGTGGCTTTATGCTGTCTTTCTCTTTCTTGCTTCTCTAAAGTAGCTACAAGGCACATGGGATAACCATTATCATGAAGACAAACAATTGCCCATCAATATGCATTTTTCCTTTCTTAGGTTTAGACCATTCATCGCACGTGTGTCCCAAGGCATGGGATATATAAGTCTTTGTAAGCATGAAATTATGCTTGCCGAGAAGGGCGTATTGTGGACCTCAATGATACCTTCGTTGCGCAGTGAATTCAAAACCAAAACGCACTGGTTTGTGTCCGTTGGCGCTTCGTTCTCCTAACCCTCTCAAACAACCTTAACAGACGCTAGCTATGATGTATGCGCTTCAGAGTACAATATGTGTGCTGCCCAATTACGTAACATAACATGATAGGTATACTATATTATACAGTATTATGTACCTATAGAGACTGTGTGTGCCCGCAAGTTTTCGACGAGCAATGCCGGTCCAAGGGACTCCTGTAACCCTTTTAAACGCTGTATAACCACCGGTAGCGGGTTTAGAACCCACTTCTTCCCGCAGATAGGACGGACTCAACCACGGAAGCACACATTTAGAGCGGTTATTTTGCTGACCGTCGAAGAAAGGGCACCACCGGCTCCAACGCTATTATAAATGAATGAATGAATGGACAGAAAAAACTGGGGTTTTTCGTGCCAAAACCCCGATTTCATTATGAGGCACGCCGTAGTGAGGAACTCCTGATTATACTTTGACCACCTGGGTTTTTTTAACGTGTACCCAATGCACCGTACACGGGTGTTTTTGTATTTCACCCCCACAGAAATGTGGCCGCCGCGGTCGGGATTCCAGCCCTCAGCCTTAGTAGCGCAACCCCACAGTGACTACGTCACCACTCGGCGGGTCAGCGTTGATACTTGGCATTCTCAGTTTACCGTATTTAGTCGAGCATAGGTTGAACACTAATATAGGTCGACCCCTATATATTGAACTGGCTGAGAAATCAACAAAAATAATTCGAATATAGGTTGACCCATATCTCTTTAGAAAAACGAAAAACTTTGCACTGTGATCTCGGCTACTAAATCGCGCTAGTCGATGCCACGGCATGCTCGTCGGAACTGCCCGATATATCATCCTCGTCGGATGCTTCGCATGCGTCCACGGCACCCCAGACAACGTCGTCCTTGGTGCCGTCGAATGCGTTGGACAGACAACATTTCTTAAAGCCAGTCGGAACAATCTCAAGACTGACTTTACGGCGTGCGCTACAATGGAACTCCGTTAGCTCGTTACTATAGCAAGCTTTGTTGACGAATATAGGTTGATATTCTGTGGTTACGAAAATAGGTCGATAGCTCATTTTGGGTAACGTTTCCGAAAAAAAAGTACACCTATATTCGAATAAATACAGTAGTTGAACGCCTTAATCGGTCGCAGGAAAGCAATTTGCTCGTTGCGATAATTGTTGATAGTACAAAAGAGATTGCGCATATGTAGCAAAGTGTTGCATGGTAATGGAGAAGAAAAAAAAAAGACAAACAAGGTATATCCTCGTACACTACGCGGTCTCTGCAGAGTTTGCAGCCACAAAAGGAAACACGTGTTCGCATAATGCGCAGAAACAACTATTCAGGTGGTACAGCTTGTGATAAACAGCCTGCCAGCGGCGTAAATAAAGAGCAGCCTATTAACCATGAATGAACCGCAGAACATTAGCTGGTCAGCTTTTAAAAAAAATGATACTTCCGAACATAAGTGGGTTATGAATAGTTACGAGCGTGAGTGTGCTAAAAACAATTGGGTGTCCTGTCATTCTCTTTTTATGTCGCCGCACTGCTGTGCTTAACAAAGATTTCGGTCTGGTAAAGCGTATTTCACTTAATGAACAGGCGAAGACGACTAGTTAGAGCTCGCACGGGCGCTTAATTATGATGGATTATGCATACAGTCACGATGAAGAACCGAGAATATATGTCCTTGGCCATGTCAGCACATGTGCTGACATTCGTGGTACAGAAAAAGCAGGCAGATCCCATGCCCTGTGGGAGTCGATGTTATGCGAAGCAGAGTGCGGGGAGCCTACCAAGTTATCGAAATGACCATGAGAGCACCAAGACTACATGACACGCATGTCAACACATTCATGTCATGAATCCTGAGTCCCTTTAGCTAGGCCTAAGAGACCTTAAGGCGAAAGCCTTAGTCATGCTCATGACTATGACTTCGACCATAAATCTTTAGCCTTTTCCCTTCAATTAGTACTACATCCGAACCCATTACATTGGTTTTCGAGTGTTAATCTCTTTTCGCCGAGTCTGTCATTTTTGCTGAGCCATGGTCATGACCTCGACTTCTACCATCGTTCTTTAGTGTTTCCATCACTTAGTAAGCACGCCAGAACTCATTTCGGTGGTGTTTGAGTGTTAATATCTTTAGCTGAGTCATTGTCATTTTTGCAGAGTCATGCTCATGACTATGACTTCTACCATCATAATTTAGTGTTTCCTTCCCTTAGTATCCACGTCCGAACCCATTTCAGCGGGTTTTGAGTCTTAATATTTTTTCGCTGGGTCATTGTCATTTTAGGCTGCTGTTTCATGACCTACATGACACGAATGTCATGAAATTCATGTCATGACCTATCATTTATGCTCGTCATACACTGTTGTCATACTATGCCAACTTTGGTACCTACCAAGTTAACGAAACGACCATGAGAGCACCAAGACGTAGGCTGCTGTTTCATGACCTACATGACACGAATATCATGAAATTCATGTCATGACCTATGATTTATGCTCGTCATACACTCTTGTCATACTATGCCAATTTTGGTAAATACAAAGCTAACGATATGACCATGAGAGCACCAAGACGTAGGTGGCTAGATAGATAGATAGGTAGATAGATAGATAGATAGATAGATAGATAGGTAGATAGATAGATAGGTAGATAGATAGATAGATAGGTAGATAGGTAGATAGGTAGATAGATAGGTAGATAGGTAGATAGATAGTTAGATAGATAGATAGATACTGTCAAAGTGGCATATGTTCGCCAAGAAATGCTTCGCGTTTAAAAAAAATTAAGGCACAAGCCATTTTTGTGATTATCCATGTCATGCGAAGCATTTCTCAAATATAGACGACGCCAATGTGTGGAAAGAGTGGTGACGATGGTATGGGTGTTGCCGACGGGGGGCCACAGAGTCAAAACGGCGTAGAGAAGATGATGTCATGACGAGAAAATAATAATCCCAATGTCATCAAGGTGATGAAATTACGACGACGGAGTGACGACCACAACATGATAACGACGGCAAGTTGGTGTCGGAGCTCACGCCTGCGCTAACGTGAATCGCCGGCCGCCGCAGGCACTATATCCGGTGTTTGTTTGCACTATGTCTGGTGCCGGCCAATCGTGCCACCTTAATTCGCGTGTGTCCGGTGTTTTTTTGAAATGCGCCATACTGGCTAACCGGGCCCCCGCCTTAATTCGCACTATGTCCGGCGACTTTTGTAGCTGCACTAGTCTCCGGGATCAGGCCACATTTTTCGGAGACGACATTGGCGCGTCTTTGCGCTTGAGCTTGATCTGATCTTGGCTCCGACATTTAATAATAATAATAATAATAATAATAATAAGAATAATAATAATAAGAATAAGAATAATAAGAATAATAATAATAAGAATAATAATAATAATAATAAGAATAATAATACAAAAAAGCGGGTACAAATTTTTGTAAGAACACGTAAAGCATAACAAATATCCTCGATGAATTGCTGTTTCAATGAAGCACAAAACACCGAAGCGTTCTCAGCGCAAAATTTCAGTTATTTGTTACATTTTTTCTTTACTCGAATGACTGAATTTGGCGACTGATAAGCTAACAGTAGCAAAGTGAGCGCACCTTCACTTAAAATAGCTTTGACTCTTATGCTCGCTGCTTATGCATGTCCGGGGATTATCAGTCTCCGGCGTCTTCAGAATAACTGACTATGGCAACTGGAGCGGCGCTAAAGACAAAGCCTAAGATTGACGTTCTATAACGATACAGAAACCGACGTGGTCAATCGAGTGCGCGACACATTACACGGAGTGGTAGCAGTTATCTGCTGTTACGAAAACGTAGGAAAACATCGGAGGCCGAACTCGCAAAGCTCTTCGCTCGTATGTGTTCTTTGTCATCGGCTGACAACCTTCGCTGTTAATGTGCCCAGCATCGGAATTAGCAGTAACTTGCCATTAGGAACAATTTTAGCGTAAGAACTTTTTGTGAATATACGAGCCCAGGTGACGCTTCATCGGAATTTACAGGCGGGAACAATCTCTATAGACTATAATGTGGTGTAATATAATATACGTACCATATTATATTATGCGATTGGGCGATATACCTATTGCACTCAGACACGGATACACAATAACCAGCCGACATGGAGCAATGCGTCATCCGCCTGAAATATGATCCTATGTTAATTGTCACGAGTACGAACTCTCCGTTTGCGGTTTCGGTTGGAGCCATTGATACAATGGCGAACTAATAGTTAAAGAAGGAAAAAAAACAACAGTATTTTTCTGCATTAATCCAGCATCGTCGGCTATCGAGAAGGCGGCCAGAAGCTACGCGATGTTGGGGTGCTCACGTGTTCAAAGATGGCAGTACTGGCCCATGAAGCGGCTCTGTAAAGTGTCCATACCTGTTGTTTTATACCTGTTGTAGTAAAACTAGCTTACACAGCTGCTTAGAACAATAGCTATATATATTATCTTTTAAAACTGTCATATGCTACTATACGCCAGAGACGTGTTAGTCAAAAAATGAAAAAAAAAAAAAAATCAATGACAGGTGCAGGGGTAGACGCGAGAGAAATGGGTTGGCATACGTCGCACCTCTCTGAGGCCCCGGATTCATGATATATATATATATATATATATATATATATATATATATATATATATATATATATATATATATTAATGCCATTACTAATGCCAACGCATTAAAAAGATCACCGCCCAAGTACTCCGTACAGATGGTTAACCAGCGAAGCTGAAATGTGCGGCCCCGGTGTTTATCACTGGGTTAATCCCGACGGTTCATTGACCCTTTCAGACCCAAATTAATTATGTTCAATATTAAAAAATTGGTCTTTACAATTTGAGATGTGCATGATTGCGGTAGTTGAAAATTTTTTAATATGTGCTCACACTTTTTAATAAAAAATGATTTAATGATTCCAAATGGAATCAGTGGGACTTGGTGGACTTGAAATGCGTCGTTTCAAGCAATACGTGAAAAGTCTATTTTAGATCAAACTCTTCGAAGCAATTCTTTTCTTTGTTGAGGCAGAAGGTGTGTGCCACTCTGCTCGTACCGAATGCGGGAGTAAGAGCACATTCTTCTCTATTTTTTCTAGTTAGCGCGATGACTTCTTTTTCATCGGACGAATCAATGTCACCTCGAGGAATCAGCACAAGCTTCGGGACTTCTTTCTTTTTCCCATAAAACTCGCATGTGCTGATTGTGGCCACCTGTTCCGAAAGAAAATGTTCCCGTATTACGGAGGGATTTCACAAAAAAAAGTTTATCTACACGGCATAAGCTCATGTCAACAGCATAAAATCACAAAAAGCAGAGCAAGGCTCCACCAACAATATAGGCTCCTGACGCGATAATGATCCATCAGGTAGCACGCGCCCAAAGCATGGCCAAGTACGGCATGAAAACGCCGTTCGAGTGCGAACAAACACGCGATTTAGTCAGTGAGGTAACGTCAATCGAAAATATATCGCGTGAGTAGTCGGGGCCGCTACGTCCCAATTATTCCATTTGGAATCAAGATTCGCAAAGTTATCCGTTACCAACAAGTACTTTTCGCCGAATAATTTACTGCGAAGGGTTAGCAGGTTAGCATAACACCTAATAGTCAATGACCAAATGTTCGAGACAAAAATAAAATAATTGTCTTACCTCTGCACGGTGAAAAGAAGAGGGGATCTCAGCGAATGACGGGAACAGTGCAAGCGATTCTTTTATATATTTTTTTTTTCGTTCAAAAGTGGCAGCACTACCTTGAGTTTACCAGCTTGCCAGCATATATATGTAGAACATGGGCTAAATATGAGTTGTAGCGTATGAACCTCTTTTTTTTTTTTAACCGGGGGTTGTCCACTGAGCTACAAAATTGATAATTCCATTTGGAATCACTGGGCCTTAAAGGGTTAAAGTCTTTCTCAATTACAGGTTACGTCTTTGTGTTTCTTCACGAGGTTACATACACGTTTGGCTCCGACGGAGAAAATGACGTCACTGACGGTATGCCCGCAGTCCGCCATTGTCGCATTGCCGCTTACGATTGCATTGCCGCTGTCCGTCACGTAAGACAATTATCGCTCATACACCCTTAAGCAATGACTCCTACCCCCGTAAACGCGGCCTCCCCATTACGACGACAGAAGTGAAATTCTAAGCTGGAATGATGAGTGGCAACGGAGCCAGCTGGTGGAAGAAGACGACGACGAACGCGGGAGCAGTGGCACGAGCGCGTTCGCGCGGTTGCACCTAGGGGCGCCAACGAGCCAGCTGTGGAAGAAGACGACGACGCTCGAACTGATGATGATAGTTTCTGCGTACAGGCAACCGACGGACGAATCGGATATACAGCTTCGCTGTAAAATACTTAGAACGGGCAGCTTCGCCCGAAGCATCGAAAGTCATAGGAAGGTTTAGCATTAAGGTGAAGCTCCTCGGACGTTGTTGTATTGGAATACCCGGGTGTGACGTGTTCGCGTAACGCAGCACGCGAGGCAACTGCTGCTGCTGTACAGCAGGAGCAGCAGCACCATGGCAGCTACTAGGCGTTTCACACAGCGCTGGTATTGTGGCTAGAGGAGTATAGGTGTGCCGACCGAGCGTAGTTCACCACTTCTCCGCATCAAGACGAAAAAAAAAATGGCGTTGCTGTCAGTAGAACGGTGCGCCTGCACGCGTCTTCGTCCGTACGCATGCAGGGTATAGAGTATGGTACAGACAAGACACGTGTTTGAGGATACCGCTGCCGCGGATTTCAGCTATAATGTACGCTTCATATACCGTTCTGAGAAGTGCAAGCAGAGATGTATGGATAATTTTGCTATTGTTAGAAAACATGAAGTGCTGGAATTATTTTTCGAGCATCTCTGCAAGAACATCGCACTGTAGTTTTAGCGGTTTTGAACAAGTGCGGAGTTATCTTGGAGTTCTAGGCGGTGAAGTAGTGCGTAGTATTTTTTTTTGTAGATTTGGTGCACACAAGTATCGCGTGAATCAAATAAATTATGAGGTTCAACGACCAGAAGCAATTAACGCAGGGGCTATAAGAGATGCCGCGGTGGGGCCCCCTGGATTACTTTTTGACCTCCTGAAACTTAAGACCATAAGCGTTCTGCATTCCGACCCAATCATAATGTGGCCGCCACAGCAGGGAAATGAACCCACGACCTCATCATGAGCAGCCCAACGATAACCACCGAGCCATCACGGCTGGTAAGAACGTTTGGACTAAGGATGTTACACTTGGTGCTTAATTTACAGCTCTCATGTAATTAAGTCTTGTTGCCGTTCAGGTGCCCTAAAGTTTAGTGAGAAATGGCGAACTATGGTGAAAATTTTGTGAAGGGTGAATTATGGCTAGGCGCAGCCTTTACAGAGTTTTTAGCCTTGTGTATTGGCATGGCTGACAGCACCGTATTTGACTACTATCATCCCGAGTAGACAACTGAGCGCCTTATTTTCAATTTTACTCGTTATACTAAAGTCTACAAAAACGATTTTTAGTGACTGTGCCAACTCGGGATGATGACAGGGATGATGACAGGGATGATGACAGGGATGATGACAGACTGTTGCAGCCGTTTACATAAACACAACGTTCCAGACGGCACAATGGATCTGAAGAGACTGCAGGAGTAGTTTCCTGACCTAAATCTCATCCTGCAGAGGTAGTCCTTGGATATACAGTAGGTCACAAGCTGCACTTACGGCCCAACTTAGACATCATTTATCCGCACTAGTTCTATTGTTTGGTCTATTGTTCCTTTAAATTTCACCAGGATCGATAATCCGCCGTCCTGGCTGTTTGCGGTCACGCCAGAACAAAGCTTTTAGGCCCTGCAATCTCCAGAGCACGTAAAATGGGCTATGTTGATCACAATATGCCTTTGTTTTTTAGGGTATCCATGTCTTTTATCTGGTTTCGCGGAGCGCTGTACAATGTCGACTGGAAAGAAATATCAGCTTCGTTTTTGTGGGCGAAACAAAAATAGATCTTGACATTTCCTGCGTTTAATTCTTTATTCTATCACAGCGAATGTGTGCAAGTTTATTTCTTTGTTCTCTTCGGTGACGGTTCCTTGTTTTTCGAACGCGTCAACGTGCTAAATGTGGCAAGAAAAATGGTGGTTGCAACAAACAGCCCGACGATAAGGGTAGAGAGAGCGGGAAGAGAAAGACAGATAGAATAAAGCACTTGAGATAAGCGAGTAATCGTCATTGTTTTTGGCCTTTAATTTCTTTACCGACAGAAAAATAAGTGGCCGTCCGGCCGTTGACGTCGCTTCTTCTGCGCGCATTCTACACATCTTAAAGCTGCAGCATTAATGCATATTTAATGCTTGCATTAAATTCTCCATGCCGCGTCATTTATTTTTCTTCTGCGGTGTGATATGTCTCTGAGATTGATCTCCCAGAGCCGCAGCTCAAGACATTTATCTGTTGTTAAGTATAAACAAAGAGACCGCGAGACCACTAACAAAAGTGATTGCAGTTGACTCTATGGGCCCCTAACCTGCTCCCCCCCCCCCCCCTTTTTTTTTTTATCTTGACGCAAGCGCAAGATACTTCGCCTTTGAAATTCATTTATTCCATGTCATGTCCGCATGTTTACTGCTATGCGTCACGCAAGCGAAAGGCAATGTATCTGCACCAATTATAATGTGCCCGTCTAAAGTTCTTCGCGGCCAAACATATACAAAGATGCCTTTTAGAATTAAGTTGGTTTTTCCCGTTCTTCATGTTTATCTCGTACAACAATGTCTTGATCGACTCCACATATTTTACCGTTTAAGCTGTCTTATTAGCTTATCCACTGTCGTTCACGTCCTCCGTCAGATCAGTGACAGCTTTCGGGTTCGCCATTTTCTTGTATGCGTGAGTGTGTGTATTTCAAGTGATCGCTACGTTTCGACAAAAAGCTTGCTCGAGTCACGTGGACCATCAGTTGCCGATGAAATCCGTGAGCAGTTCTTCGCGGCCAAATATACTTTGTTGTTATACAAACAAAGATACCTTTTAGGATTAAGTTGGTCTTTCTTGTTCCTCGTGTTTATCTCGTACAAGAATCTCTTGATCGACTCTACGTATTTTACAGTTTAAGCTGTCTTATTAGCTTATCCACTGTCGTTCGCGTCCTCCGTCTGATAAGTGACCGCTTTCGGGTTCGCCATTTTCTTGTATGTGTGAGTGTGTGTATTTCAAGTGATCGCTACGTTTATACAATAAGCTTGCTCGAGTCGCGCGGACCATCAGTAGCCTATGGAATCCGTGAGCAGTATGTGTCCAAACGAGACAGTGTTCGCATGAGGACGGATAATTGAAGTGTTCAACAGTGGCTGAACAAATGCTGTCTCTCAACTTTCTGACAAAGATACTTGTCGAGTCCTTAACGAAGACAGGGAGTCCAAACGCCGGTCGAAACGTTGGCTACAAAACGATTAATTACGAATGGTGGTGGGGCACGTGTGGTTGTGTTGCAGCAGCCGGGGTTATTATCCTGGCATACATATCAGGCAATTGTTCCGCCTGAGCCTCCTGTGAGTTGAGGGGTGCGTCACAATGTGTAGATGAGCCCCGTGTCTCGCCGGAAGGCAATCAGCAGTCGTTGCACTCTCTTCCTGATTGCCGCGGGCTCTCCGGGGACACCGACGTCTTGAATCCCGACATCCGGAGTAGTGCCCACCTTCCACCACGACTCTCTTTGTCGAAGTAAGATCGCCGTACACGTGGTCCTGCTTGCTGTGCAAAGCGTCAGACCACACGGTTGAAGTAGGCTTTTCTTGAAGCAAGAAAAGCAAAGATGACTACAAGCGCGGAGACGCTGCTTCTGTGGCTTTCAACAGAACCACTTAAGGCTCAATCACACTAGGTCGACACGACGCCGATTTTGTTCTGCCGACTGTTGGCGACAGCGTTTTCCGTCCTGTTAACTACTCTCGCCAACAGTCGGCAGGCCATAATTGGTGTCGCGTTGGTGTAGTGTGAGTGAGCCTGAGCGTGTGTGTGCTAGGCAGCCAGAACTTTGCAGTGCGGTCACTGTGCTGGTTACCTACTTGTCGTCGCTGTGCGACGTTTCCACTTCAGTGCAGAGCCAGTCAGGCAATATGGACAACGCGTTTGCGGCGTCGAAGCATCAAGACCGCACGTCGGATTTTGCGTACACGTCGCCTTGAGGCGCATCCATGTCTGCGATCGGCACTGGACTCAGGTGCGTGTTCCTTCAGATCGGCAGAGCGGGAGCTGTCGCATTAGCGAGAACAGTGTTGATGCGGCCCCTTCGACACACGAGAAATCAACGTACCTTCGTTCGGCAGGACGTCACTCGAGCCCTGAAATGTCCTGTTCGTGGTATTGAACGTATTAACTTATTCATGTTTGCGAGAGCACGATACCCTGTGACCATAACGTGTAACCGCATGGCAATCACAATCTGAAGCCAGCATGATCGCAATCAGACAACTATAGAGGTTCTCGAGGTTTCGGAAATATGAGCTGTGGACAGTCGTGCACCGGGGGATGGCGAGATAGTCTAAATGATGACACACCATGGTCTCGTTCTTGCTGATGCAAACCCCAAGGCGACAACTTTCCGAGAGAATGAAATAAGAATCCTGATTGGCTACGATATTTATTGGAATGTCGCCACTGGACAGATAACTCGATTATCGCGCCGCAAATTACAGCGCTGAAAACCCTTTTTGGTTGGATAGTCCAGGGGACGCTCTACGACGTTTCCCAAGGTTTAACTGTGCGAAGCACATCGCTCTTCTTTCGCAATGAAGAGCCTCCCACAGACGATGCGCCATGGAAAGTGGACAGTTCTTCCATGTGGCACCTGAATGCATTCGGAAGACGGGGCAATACTGAAGAAGGTAACCAGTACAAGGTGCCCCTCTCATCGAAGGGCCAAGGACAGCGCCGCAGCTCTTTGTTCGTCCGCCAAGCTTCTACATGAGGTTGCCGCTTCCCAGGAAACCAGCCGCCACCATGCCCCAGAAGCAGAACACGAATGCCAATGACAAAAAAGGTGACAAGGACAACAAGGGAGAAGCAAAGAACAAAGCAGGCGAGTTCAAGAGACCCAAGCATTGACGAGGTTGCTGATGAGGGAACGCCGCCTAAAGGAACCGCGCCGCAAACGAACCTAAGAAAGCCAATTACAACAGCAGCGTCGCAAAGTCCTCCAAGGGCAAGAAGTGTTCAGCCCTTACACAGCGGCGCAATCATTGTAGACGATGTGCTCCAAACGGTAGTTCAACGACGAATACGAGCATGACTATGCATTACTACGTCAAGAAGCAGTTGTACATGCGCCGCCTTTCCGGTATGAACGCTATATATATATCCTGTGGTTAGCTCAGATGGTAGAGCGATCGCCCTAAAGATGCGTTGGTTGCGAGTTCGATTTCCGGACCAGGACAAATTTTTTTTTAATCTGCGAAGCTCTCTCTCTGAGAAATCCACAGGGGTTTCCTTTGTAGCTTTGTGCTATACTATCGGGTGGAGGACAATTTTTTCCTTGCACGAACCTTCCTCAACCTTGCCGGGTTCCGCAGACCCGATTTGCCTTAGCGTGTAAATTTATCTACCCATCTTTATGAATACAGCTCTACATTCATTATTCTGCTGTTTAATAAGCCATTAGAGCAGAAGGAAGATACGGTGTGCTCCTTTCGCATCATATTTTTGCACTATCCTTTCCAAATATTTACATCAACTCGAGTGAAAAGCCATATGGAAAACTAACACCAGGAAATAAAAAGATGCATTGTCTTGCTTCGTTAGGGATGGAGCTTTTGAAATGAATGATCCGAGGAAGCATACATTCCCAGCTTATGTACTCCTAAGGAGAAACAAAAATATTAGCAGTGATTGCTAAATAAAGTGTCGTATTTCGGAAGCTGAATATCCGTGTAAAACGAAATTTTTGCGTGTAGTGGTGTTTGGCAAGTTGTAAACGGCACAAAAGCACCACAAGAGAGTGCGACCACTGCTTCTCGTCCGTCCCGACCGTTGGTCGCGGCTTTCTAACAAAGCTGCATTGATAGCGGGCACAAAAGGCACCGCGCACTCGAAACAATCGACGCGGCGGTAAGGACGTTAAAAGGTGAGCTCGAGTGCCGGCGTTGCAGCGCTTCTCAGGTGAGTCAGTGAGAAACGAAAAAGAAACACAAAACACGGAGAGTCTCTGGCATAAGAACAACAGCCTATGCTGAAGTGCCGGCGCCGATGCGCGTAAAAGAGAAAGAACCTTCTGCATGCTTCGCAGTGCAAGCTGCCGTTGGCGGTAGATTAGGGATACGTTGTCGACGAAAAGAAAGGCGCCGCGTCCGGCCAGTGCATCGCGAGCGGAACTTCCTCTGTCCCCATTATCGGGCGATATGAGTGCGCGGAGATCACAAAGGCAAAAGAAGCCGAAACTGTAGGAGGACGGCATTGCTTCGGAAAGCTATCAGTCAGTGGATGCAGGGCCGATAGCTTTGGTCCCTTCGAGAGAAAACAATCGGGCGGCCTCTTGAGACGCACAAAGCCAAGACCACCTACCGGCAGGGAGGTAAAGGCGCCGGATTCGATGCGAGTGCGTGAAGAGAGAGCCGATAAAGAATGTAATGGGATTATATAAGGGAGGAGAGAGAGGCGAGGTTCGAATTATAACGAATTATGGACGCCGTCCGTTATGTGTCGCAAGAGGAACTGTATACGATAGCGGCGCGAGGACGGCAGTCATCGACAGTATTGTAAGAACCTCCGTCTTGTGATTGAGAAAGGGAGAGGGCGGTGGAAGGAGGTACAGTAAGATGGCGGTTACGACAAAAGGTTGGAGTTCGCTCTCGAGTCGAGCCGTTTGTTTCTCACCGATAGCGGCAGAAAACAGACAAAGGCCTTTTGCGGCGCTAGTGGCGGCGTCCCTTTGGAGAAGACACTGGAAAGGGACCGCCCCTAAGAGCTGGCGCAGGTACTATCGCCGCGGAAGCGACCACTCCAAGAAGAGAGCACGCGCGAGCTCGTTCGAAGCGCTGAGTGTGTAGTCGCGGACAAGGCTTGTCGATGGCGAATGCGGCCACTCGACGGTTATAGTGGAGGCAGAAAGGGGACAACTACGACTGGCCTCCCACACACTGGAGAACCGCGTGCCTCTTCAACAAAAGGACGCGTCTACGCCACTATAGTATAGGCGCTAGCTGCGTCATTCGAATAACGGTTGCTCATCTTTTAAAAGCGACGCTGTGGCAGTGGCCTGGCTGTTCCCTTGCCGAATAGGCCAACCAATCACAGCGGAACACGCGTGCCACGCGCGCCGCTGGGTTTCATGCAGCACCACCTGATGGCGCTCGCCTCCGTGCGTTCGTGCACGGAGGCGGATTACCTACGGGATTCACCTAGTGAGACCCGTAAGTAACGTGCACCTTTCAGAAACGCTTGGATTTAAAGTGAACGGAAGCGTCAACCGGTCAGCAGTCGCCATAAGCAAGATATGTTTAGAGTATTGGTGGGAAAAAAAAGTGACAGGCCTGCGCGGCACACGCAGCACAGTCACATCGTAAGCTGGTGGAGCGGCTCAACGGTAGCTCCAATTTGGGCACCACGCATAACAGTCTTCGCGGCAGTCTGTTCGCCTCGTTTTGATGAGAACGATCTGAACTGTCCGCCCGGCGTCGACGGCGAGCTGCGGCTTGTAATGCTCTCTCCACAGCAGTCTACTGAGCCCGATAAAGCCTTACAACTACAACTTATATGTCAGGCGCGCCGCGTTTGCAGGCACCTTAACTAGATGGCGCCACAATACTAGCGGATGCTCGAGTCGTCTCACCCTGCGTTTGCCTTAGCGTATTTTCCGCGGCCCGATAGCAAGCGCTTGCGTGGCTCAGTAGTAGAGCATCCGGCTCCCACGCAGCGGGCGCGGGTTCGGTCCCGGCGGGAATCAGGCACTTTTTCCGCGTTTCTGGCGATAGCGGTTACGCGGCGGACGCCGCCGGCGGCGGCATCGCGACCCGAAACGGCTATTGGAATGAGCCCATGTCGGCTTACGCTGTAAAAAAAAAAAAAAGCAGGGAAGAGATTGATACGACCGGATGCGTTACCGGCATAGGTAGCGGTACAAAGTAGATACAGATGTTTTGAGGAAGAGAAAAAAAATTAAGGAAATATATGCAAAAATGCTAGAATGAAAAGCATGTACAGCATACCTGAGTAACTCAAGTAGGCTAGGCGACTATTTGTCACAGCCCCACACCAAAGAGGATGCCAATAAATCATCATCATCATCACCGCGACTGCGGCGGCGCCGGCCGTGCGGGGGCAAGAAAAAAAACCAGAAAGCTCGCCTTAGCGCATCCGCGGGTGTACAGTAATGAGGAAGTAAACGCTTCTTGCGAATAGAATGGATTCGAATTGCGCTACGTACGTATGGAAACGATGACGCGTTGAAGGCGTCCCTCGTACTCGCTAGTAGTCAGTAACTCCATTTAACAAAAGGCTCTGTATTATTTGTGTACGCCCGCGCTTGTGTGTGTGTGTGTGCGTGCATGCGTGTACTCGTGTTTCGACTCTCTGTGCACTCACACAAAGTTTTGCTTTACATAGATTCCAGCTCGTCCGGCCTGCTGCAAATGTTTTTTTTTTCTTCTTGGAGACGGCTTGGTGCGACTGTTGAGAACCACAGAAAGCGGAGTCGCAGGCTGCATTTCGATTGCCACGAGAAATGCATGTCTAGTACGTTCATTCACACGGTGAACTTCAATCACGCTTGAGGCAACAGAAATCGAGCTCAATCAATATCGAGAGCTGTGGTACCCGCGGTCATCTTTCAAGCGTGCTTGTGCTCTACATATTTTATTCCCCTTTGCCGAGCGTAGGGTAGCCAACCAGACGCATTTCTGGTTAACATCCCATGCCTTCTAGAAAAAGACACTTCCCTCTAGCGTACCAGTACCGTCTCCCTCTCCACCCCGCTATGTTTCTTGGCGACGAACCTCTGTTTAGCACTAAAGCTGTTCTGGATTTTCTGACCGATGTTGTGCTGCATGTTATTTGCCCAATAGTTTCGTAGCGCGTCCTCTCTTCAGAGGATGTCGCCGCGATAGTAGTTTTGCATAGCACGCGCCTCCAGGCCCTTACGTTTTCAAAGGGTCTGTCAAAGCAGTAGTGCTTTTTAAAAAGATTTATCTGTGATATATTTTCGCCTATCGTCATTCTTGCAATTTGTTCTTTCGTGATCATAGTGTACCTCATTAGCCATTGCCATAATTTTATTACATATACATTTTACGCATTTTACAGTGATTGTTTTTAGGCCCTTTTACAGCCACGACACATCTACCTTTCGCAATTCATTGCTCCATTGTCAACTCATGAACACTTACCTGGCGCTCTTTGGCCATATGGCCCTTGCACCATTAAACAACATACATCATCATCCCTGCCTTCTCCCTATCTTTCTCCATTTTTCAGCTCTACCCGCCTCAATCACAGGCTTCGTAGTACGCTACTGAAGAAGTGCGGAGCCGACCGAGCTAGAGTTAGGGCCGAAGTTGCTCGTGCGACGGTAGTACTAGTGCTATTTGGATGCTGGCAGAAGCTAGATTTCTCGGTTCTCGAGCTCACTGGGTCTACATAGTACTTCGTTGTCAAAAATGGCCGTTCGGGCAATGCAGATATGGACGTGATGCCAACAAGGAGGTATTATCCGCCGCGGTGGCTCAGTTAGCTAAGGCGTTGCGCTGCTGAGTACGAGGTCGCGGAATCGGATTCCGGCCGCGGCGGCCGCATTTCGATGGAGGCGAAATGCAAAAACGCCCGTGTGCTTGCGTTGTAGTGCACGTTAAAGAACCCCAGGTGGTCCAAATTAATCCGGCGCCCTCCACTACGGCGTGCCTCATAACCAGAACTGGTTTGGGCACGTAAAACCCCATAAAGAAGAAAGAAGAACAAGGAGTTATCTCGAATGTGTAAGCGGAATAGCTCGACTGTGTAAATTTCAAGAACTGGAACCGGGCTGGCTTCCTGGATTAAAGGACGTGATGTATATGACAGAGCTTTGATTTCTTTTCTTCTCAGCACATGCTGGGTACATTGTGTCTGAAAATCGCCTCTGTCTAAATTGAATAAAAGGAATAACGAAATGAAGTATACGAGCGTCGTATAACAGAAAGATTCTGGGCTCGTATTCCCAAACAAATTCTTAAGCTAAAGCTGTTCGTAAGAGCAGATGGAAGGCATAATTGTAATGGTCGACAAAATATTAGAGAATGTAGCCGGACAATAGCAAACAGCACTTACGAACGAGAAACTTTGTGAATTCAGCAGTCTGACCTGTTACTACATTAGGAAAATGGTGGAACAAATGGCGCCATGGCTATACCCAAGTCACGCTGCTCAAAGACACGACATTATTAAAATGCCATATTTTTTTCCGTTACATGAAAGTTCGCGAACTACGGAAAAACTACCGGCAACCGTCAGGACATCCTAAGTAATTTACAGTACTGCTTGTTTCTACGCACCATGGGGTCGCATTCACGAATATTTTCGTTCGCAAGCGCTCTTCGGAAACCTTCGCTAACGATATGTCGTGCATCACGATTGTCTGAATTTCTTTCTTCTTGCGAACAATTCCAGCGCAAGATCTTTTTGTGCATACCGACCCAGTCTTGGTTTCGTTACCCAGGAGATGGATCCGTCGTGACGTCATCGAACACTTGCTCGCTCCGCTCCACGCGATCATCGCGGCTGCCGCACGCGTGCGCAGCCAGAAGAAACGCGAAGTACAACTGTTTATTAGTATTTTTTTATGAACAACGTCATCGCTAGCCTTGCTGCTACAAACGTCAACACAAATTTAGCTTTGTGTCATGACGTCACAATAATGTATGCGACGCCTGAACCGACATTTCCAAGCCTATACTTTGGTATCAAATTAAAACATAAAGCCCTTCCAGACCTTTATACTTGCTAAGTGTCATTCTTCTACGTGGGATACGCGTGCGATATACATAATCGAAAATATGTGTCGGTACATCTTTCAAAAGGTAACTGCAACAAAAGTCCACTTCGGATGAATAGGTTACAAGCAATATCGTATCAATTTTGGAAATATGTAATATCAAATCAATTTTGAAAAAAAAAACCTGCAGGGCTAGCAATTCTGTAATTTCCGTATTAGCAGCCGGAACGGCACCTAAGCTGGCGACGCGGACGCTTGATGGTTGGCGTATATGCGACTGAAATCTCGGAACCCGTCATCTGAGATTTCAAGTGGTGCGTGGGCGATGCTGGATCGCGGAGGCCATGCCGGCACTGCGCTGTTTATAAACTTTCTGGGTTGTGCGTCATTTCCAGCGAGCGGTATTGGCGGCGTTGGAGTTTCAGCGTCGAAAAAGTCTATTCTCGTAAGCTTTTGGTGACGCATCTACTCGTATTTCAAACGTAATATTGCCACGTGTTGGAGGGAGGTTTCTTTACATGCACGATATCTTAATCTGGGCTTTTAACGCAGTCCAAAATTTCGTTGCAGAAAGCTAGGAAACGGGAACATGGCGCGCGATGTTCCTTTGTGTTCCAAATGCTCCCCATCGTTATAAAACACGAACGAACATGTTTATTCACGCGTGCATTCAAGTACAATAGCTATGACTCAGCGCTAATGAGAGACTTCAATAGGCGAGTGGCCTTATATTTCTACATTTGTTCGACTGCGTATTTGCACCCGTATAATGTACCACGCGTGGTTGAAACATACACAAACACGCAGACAAGACATGCACGTGTATTTGGTGATCGCTATATAGTATTCATATACTTGTGTTTTCCCGCCAAACTTAAAAAGAGAGTGGTGAAATGACATTCTATCTGAACCAGGTGGTCTGCTATTTGAAGATGGCGCATGCTCAGATAGAAGACCCTTCGCAATTGCGGATTGCGCATACAATTAACCATTCTGGGCAGTAAAAGGAACAACATCGTCAGGCAGTAAAGCAGCGCTCACACAGACAATATGGGACGCTTCTGACGTGCTTGAAATGATCAAGGAATACGTTAAACAGTCTTCAACTGTACATTTCTTTCAGGTTCTTGACTTGTCAAAACGCGGCTGAGCGACCCTTTGTGTCAGTGCAAACTGCTGCGTGGTACTCGATCGCAGCAGCTAGTACGTGACGTCGAACGGTAACACTATCCCCAGTTCGCCGTTTTGGACACAGATGGCCATACTGTATACGCCACGTGACCTCGATGAGCATATTCGCCCAAACGTTGCCCATGCGCCTTTCATTTCCTGTCATGAACGCCATGAACTGTGCCTTATGTACAAATTTCGAGTCCTATCTTACAGCTACACCTAATCAGAAATATTACACTCAGCTGGATTTACATATTACACTACTGCAATAGCAGAGCGACAACTCTTAGCAGGAGTGGGTTCTTGGTGAGCTAGAAAAGACCCAGAAACGAAAGACGGGCGCTGACGCTGCCCTAAAGTTCCCGGGCCAGCTTTTTATGACGTCATTAATTTCCCTACACGAGTTTAAATTTATTTGTTTATCAATGAAGAAGGGCTAATTTGAATTCCAATGTAACCAGGAAGTCAACCTAGCAAGTTCCGAGGATTTCTTCTGCGCCTATATAGCCGAAATATGAGAAAAAAACAAAAACAAGAACTATATTTTATATTCGTGACGTCACAGTGACATACAGGCGCCGAGGTCTCGGCGCGAAGTTCGAGAAGGGGAAAAAGCTCGTCTACTTTTTTGCAGTAATACCTGCTTTTTTCCGCTAGAACACCAAAACTTTTTTGAAGAAACAAATTTTTTTTCTCATTGACATGAATAAGTGAGGATAGGTTTGCACCAAAAGATGGTGTCGATTATCCCTTTTCAGAACAGAAAGGTAGAGATATATCACGAGTCACACGACACCTCAAAGGTAAAATAAATATATTGTAAAATGCTAGCATGATAAATCTTTAAAACACGAAATGTCACCGCAGAGAAACACAGCTTGGAATATCACTCACTATATATACCTTACAGAGACGAAAATGAAAGTCAAATTACTTTCATTTCATTCACTTTCAGTCACCCTATCTTGTGGTCTATATTTGAAATGCGCTAGCGAATAATAAACAGTTGAAAGTCTAGCGCAGTAAACACAACGACACAATAAAAGATCGAACGGTATGCAGATTAAAATAAAAGTACTTCAGATTGCCTTGCAGCGCGTCCCAAAACAATGTTGCATCTATACAGTTGAAAAAGAAAAGAAAAAAGATTGTATTTTTGTGTTCTCTGTAAATTAGGGCGCAAACGCACGTATACTTTTCTCTTGCCAACGCCAACCAGCTATTTCAAGGGGTTGGCATTTGTTGGTTATGATGATTTCCATACTACGGGCATATAACCACAATGGGGGATTGGCCAAAAAGCGGGCGGTAGATATCGTGCCACCAAGTAGCTGTTTCAGGTGATCGGCGCGTGTTAAATGGCCACACACCAGGCCACATAGCAAATTTTGGGTATACACTGGAAGTTGTTACATGAACCCTAAAGAGTGTTCTGCCGCAAGAATTTCTCAAATTATTTCATTAATAGCAGACATAGAAATACTTGAAGGGCCACGAACCCATGATTTCAGGAGGCTAGGCGTCACCGCGCAACATATATACACTCTCTCCACTTGCCCCGTCTAGCCTTTAGACCAATCCCACCGGTCACTTTCACGACGCCACCGCTGCCGCGGTGCATGCTGGTACTTGTAGTCATCCGGCCGCTCCAGCCGCCCGGAGTGCCTGTGCGTACCTGTTTCCGAACGATTTTTGGCATTTTTCATGGTTCGTGTAGAGCCATCGTGCGATGGGTGGATTGACTTGCTGCGTTCCTGGGTGCTACAACAACCACACAAGTGACACAGGCTTCGGATTCTATGTGTTTTCTAAAGAGCGAAAACTTCGAGAGACGTGGATGTCTGATTAGCTATCGATTGGCTATCGCAAGTTATATATCGCCGAAACTTTCATGCCCTAATGATTGATGCTGACCTACATTGGTTTCGCAGACTTGCAGACTTCGGTAACAGCGATATCTAGTTCTTAGGTAAGCTAGGCGGCGTTCTTAAGATAAAAACGCCGATAGCAAATCAATACCTAATCAATAATCGATCAATAATCAATAAATTCAGGAAAATTAGCAAATCAATAGCTAATCGATAATCGATCAATAATCAATAAATTACGGAAAATTCTGGGGATGACTTGGTAGTGCTTAGCCTAGCCCTAATGCGTGGCGAATACCACGCCAATACCTTGCGATAGCCAATCGATGGCTAATCAACAGCCAATCGATCATCGATCAATAATCAATAAATTTCGGGAAATGCTGGGGATGACTTGGTAGTGCTTCGCCTAGCCCAAATACGTGGCCAATACCTTGCGATAGCCAATCAGTAGCTAATCGATAATCGACAAATAACCTATAAATTCCGGGAAACATAAGTACACGGGAGTTTTCGCATTTTGCCCCCATCGATATGCGGCCGCTATTCGTCCCTGTGTTTCTTCTCGCGCTGTGTATTACCAGTACCACCGTTGGATCCACGTCTCTCGAAACTTTCGCTCTTTAGAAAACACATAGAATCCGAAGCCTTTGTTGTAGCACCCAGGAACGCAGCAGGTCAATCCACCCATCGCACGATGGCTCTACATGAACCATAAAAATTGCCAAAAATCGTTCGGAAACAGGACGTACAGGCACTCCGGGCGGCTGGAGCGGCCGGATGACTACAAGTACCAGCATGCACCGCGGCAGCGGTGGCGTCATGAAACTGACCGGTGGGATCGGTCTATTGAAGGCAAACGGCATATCTTTCTTTGCAATCAGGCATTCAGCAAAATCCCCAAAATTCATTAATTAGTTTTTGAATTAATTACTTTAGGGAACATATTGCAATTTACGTATTGTAGCCGCTGAGTTTGCAAGGTGTATCCACTTGGAATAATTTCCAGAATGACTCCACTTTAGAGATATACGCCATCAAACATGCCGTAAATATGCACAGTCGTACCTACTTACTTTTTTAACAAAATGCTCTTTCATGCATTGATGCACAAAAGTAACTGGAACACCCATGTATTTCGTACCACACTTTGGGAAATAATATATCGAAACTGGTGTCACCCTGGAAGTTAATTTCTACTGGATGTGTCTTGCAAGCTCACCGGATACAGTACGCAAATTGCAATACGTGCCGTAAAGTAATCAAGGAGTTAATTAGTCATTTTTAATTAGACGAATGAGTGTTTCGATTTCCCGTGCTAGTAATGTCCGCCTCTTCGAATAATCCAGCTCAAGGACAATAATTATGCTATTTGCCACAAGTGATTTTTAATATTTCCATAAAGCTTTAAAATTATCACCCTGTATGACGTGTCATACAGACTGGGAAGGCATAGGATTGAGGGTCGACGGCGAATATCTCAGCAACCTTCGGTTTGCAGATGACATTGTCCTATTAACCAACAATGAAGACTAATTACAACAAATGATTGAGGACCTCAATCGAGAAAGAGTAAGAATTGGGTTGAAGATGAATATGCAGCAGCCAAGGTAATGTCCAATAGCCTGGCAAGGGAACAAGAATTCAGGATCGCCAGTCAGCCTCTAGAGTCTGTAAAGGAGTACGTTTATCTAGGTCAATTACTCACAGGGGACCCTGATCATGAGAAAGAAATTTACAGAAGAATAAAATTGGGTTGGAGTGCATACGGCAGGCATTGCCAAATCCTGACTGGGAGCTTACCACTGTCGTTGAAAAGAAAAGTGTACAATCATTGCATTCTACCGGTGCTAACATATGGGGCAGAAACTTGGAGGTTAACAAAGAAGCTCGAGAACAAGTTAACGACCGCACAAAGAGCGATGGAACGAAAAATCTTAGGAGTAACGTTGAGAGACAGGAAGAGAGCGGTGTGGATCAGAGAACAAACGGGGATAGACGATATTCTAGTTGACATTAAGCGGAAGAAATGGAGCTGGGCAGGCCATATAATGCGTAGTATGGATAACCGGTGGACCATTAGGGTTACAAAATGGATACCAAGAGAAGGGAAGCGCAGTCGAGAACGGCAGAAAACCAGGTGGGATGATGAAGTTAGGAAATTCGCAGGCGCAAGTTGGAATACGCTAGCGCAAGACAGGGGTAATTGGAGATCGCAGGGAGAGGCCTTCGTCCTGCAGTGGACATAAATATAGGCTGATGATGATGATGATGATGATGATGATGATGATGACGTGTCACCTCGTGGGCGAAGCTGAGCGCCGGCGGAAGTCGCGCGTTTCTCTGTGAGAAGCAAAACATCTTTGGCTGTTCAGTCCAACATGATGCCTGCCCGAAAAGGCCGCCTCACTCTGTGAACAAGGTATAAAGATTTTCATACAACGCGAACTCACACCGCATTGGCCTTTCACGGACCGTCGCTGGCTTCGTGCGTCCACGATACACAAAGCCACGAAAGCGCTGCTGTTTCTTGAGGTCTGCTAGACTATGACGGATTTGAAGATGTGGTCGACCTAACTACCTTTCCTTAAGTAAATTCCTTCACGCCGGGGTACGTCCCCACTTGTCTGCGCGACCAATGCTCCAGTCTACGTGCAAGCGCTCGTGCGTCTGTCATTCGTAAAATTTTCTGTCTTGTTTCTACCCTTTCCTTCCACAGTGCAGGGTCGGTAACCGGGCCAATCTTGTTTAACCTCCTCACCTTTCTCTGATCAGCTTTTGTTGTCGTGCGCGCGAATGCAAATGACACGAGTAGGTGACCGAGTCCCGATCAAGCGTGACAGTAGCAAAGAGACAAGCGACGACAAACAGCAGAAACTCGGGAACAAAAAGGACTTGCTAAAAAAAAAAAAAGCCAGAAAAAGCACGGATACAAAGCGTCGATAGAGCCTATACATTCAGTGATATAGCAACGTTTAACAGAGAAAAAGCTTTTGTGTTTCGCATTTCTATTTTAAGCGCTATTGCGAAGCACATCTCCTGTTCTGTATCTGCGCCCTTTGTGCATAGTGTTGAATAAAGCCACGTAAGAGGTAACGTGTTTGCAAACAGGTCACCTTTTAAAAACAATCGTTTCTGAATGTGCCCTTGAAGTTTTCAAACAGAGATTATGAATCTGAAGCAGCACACGTTGTAGTTTTCTTTGACGACTTCCAATAAAGCACCCTTTGATTTTAATACGATTATATATATATATATATATATATATAATCTAAATTTCCGATGCTTCATTATAGTTGCAATTTTTTATTATCGCTTGACACAGGCTCCGTAGAGCATCCTGCACACGTACCGGGCATAGCTTTATACCTCCTCAAACTGTCAAACCAAAGAACTTGAGCATACCTTCAGTAATTACAGTGTCGCAAGGTTACGGGGTCAGGCATGCAAGGAGACACAATCTCTCCATTGTCATTTACTGTGTGATTAGAAGAAATATGCAAGCTATTAGGCTGGGGAAAATTAGGAGTGAGGATCACCGGTGAATATCTCGGCACTCTGTGGTTTGCAGATGGCACTGTCTGCATGGTCAACAACGCCGTAGATGACTTGCAACAAATGATTGAGGACTTTAGCCAACAGAGTGTAACAGGTAAGGTTGAATACTAATATGTGGAGGACAAAGGTAATGTTCAATAGCCTGGCAAGATAACGTGAATTCATGATTGGCCGTCAGGCTTTATAATCTATACGCAAGGGTACGTTTATCTATAGGCCAGTTACTCACAGGTAACCATGATCATGAGAAGGGAATTTACAGAATAAAAATGGGTTGGAGCGCATACGGCAGGCATTACCAAGTCATGAATAGCAGCTTACCGCTATCCTTGAAAATAAAAGCGTTCAATCATTGCATTCTACCGGTACTAACATATGGGGCAGAAACTTGGAGGTTAACAAAGAGGCTCGAGAAGGATTGGAGGACCGCCCAACGAGCGACGGAACTAAAAATGAGAGGCGTAAGGTTGTGAGACGGCACGAAAGCGATGTGTATTAGCGAAAAAACGGGGGCAGCCAATATGTGCCGCGGACTATATGCTAATGCGCAATAATAAAAAAAATTGTGCTTCGGCTTTGTAGCTTTGGCTTCGTTGCCACAGAAAATTGTCGCCGGGGATAACTGGCATTAAGCGGTAGAAATTGTGTTGGGATGGCCATGCAACTGTGTACGGCAGATAATCAGAAGTCCGTTAGAGTTACAGAACGGGTGCCAAAGCCGAGAGAGGAAGCGTAGTTGGGGACGGCAGAGTTGGTGGTGTGTCGAAATGAGGAAATTTGCAGGTATTTTTTTTTAATGTCGAGGAGAGAAATTCGCAGGCATGAGATGGTGTCGGCCGGTACAAGACAATGGTACTGGAGATCACTGGGAGGGGGGCCTTCGTCCAGCAATGGCCATTACTCTGGTGATGATGATAAAGATGAAGGTTACGGATTAACGAGAATTCAGCTGCAAACGGGAATGACATGCTATCCGCCAAATTGCCACAGCTGCGCTCCAGGCTGTGGCTTACCGCTGCCAGCGTGATGTCTAATACAAGGGCAGAATTCAAACGAGCCTGGAAGCCTGCATTATATGCGGCGTCTCTCGCTACACATGTGTTGCTTCAGAAAATTAAGTCCCAAAAGTCTATCAAACCGAATGGGTATATCAACTATACCATCGAGTTGTATTACACTTCATATTTTCATTAAATCCCAAACTCTGCGTTAGCTCGCCTTCCATGCAGCACCATGCATCTTTTGGCATCATTTGACGCCTTCACTGCGTACGAAAATCCACAGCCACATGCTGGCATGGATAAAACCGGCGTCCACGAAAAAGTATCGTCTGTGGAGTGTAAAATGACCGCGCCGACATCGGCTGACTTCAAGCCTAAAATACGCCTGATGTACATTGGACATAACATTTCTCGTGGCGGCCGCACTATGCTTTTCAGAACGTCTTCCGCAATATTTATAAGAAGTCTGTGCACTGCCGAACGAAACATCATGCCAGGATCTACTGCGAGGCGTTCCATTTATCGCGTTTTGGTTAGAATTGTCCTGTACTATTCTTGTTTCATTTGTGCACAATAGCAAGTTTCATAACAGCCAGCCTCTTGCATGCATGGTATCGAATCGTAATGAAATAAATGGCCGCTATCACGCTTAAGTGCTTATTCAACCTGGTGTACTTCTTGTTCATGGCAGCAAAGCGTTATCAATTTTCATATACCTTCTCCCCCCCCCCCCTTCACAGCACCTGTGTGTGTATGCCACCTCTTCTTTCGTCCTTGTCTTTTCACGCGCCATTAAGCCTCACGATGTCATACCAACAAGCCCAAATCACTGCATTACAGCATTTCATTTCTAGGACATCGGGCTCCTTTCTACTTGTTTCTCGGGACCCAGCAGCAACTGTCGCGTTCATTGCCAGCGCAGTTTGCAAATCTCAGTCCCTTTCATTTTGTCTTCGAAACAAGATTTTGCCCCAAGACGTTCGAGCTTTATTTGGAGGCTTTCTAGCTTCAGCTAATCATGGCATTCGGGTCTGCAAGATTTAGAGGTCAGAATGGCTTCACCTGGTAGCGCCTGTATGTGTCACGTCTTTCTTCGTCCTTGTCTTTTCACGCGCTATAAGCCTCACGACGTCATACCAACAAGCCCAAATCAGTGGATTACTGCACTTCATTTCGGAACGCTTTTTGAACTGTAGTTACATTACGCAATGTTTCACAGTTGGCAATAAGATGTTGACGAGTGTATTTCGTTCCTTACAGCAGACCGCCCTATGGGTTGCGCAGAAATACCGAATCAGTGGCGGAAAGCAGAAGGCGGCGTCGTGTAGTCTGCAATGCGAACGCCACGCGGCAATTCGAAAGCGCGTTGCTTAGGCTTTGAGCAAAAAAAAAAAAAAAAAGGAAAAAGAAAGAAGGAAATAAAATAGAAACTCTCAGAGCCTCATTGTCGACACAATGTGCGTCAGTGGCGTGCCTTGGCGTTCGGGAACGGCACGTTTCGTTTTCCTACACAAAGCGAAGGAACAGTCTTATTCAGCTCGCCGGCGCCGATGAACAATGCCGCACGCCTGCGTACGGAACAGACGCGAAAAAGCGAAAGTGTTTTCTTCGTCACCACGACCGGTTTCGCGAGGCATATACAGGCCCGACACAAAGAACCAAGCACGTGTAGATCTATTTGCTATAAGGTCTGCAGGGCCAGCTATTTTTCTTCTCTCGCTCTTATTAGACGCCGTGGAAGACAAAAGAACGCGAGGGCCCATCAAAGGAGTGGCCAACAAAGACGTGTAAGAAATGGCGGTGTAAAGATAGCAGCATACGCTGAATGGGTTCTATGGTTTCTCCGAAACGTATACATATGCGCCTTTTCGACGTCGGGTACTCGGCCGGCGCTTCGTGTTTCTTTCAGTGGCTTCGGAACTTTTGTCCTTGGCTAACATATTTGTAACGGTCTATAATATGACGCTTTACAATGAACACATGTTTTATTCAATTTACTTTGCGCTGGCCGGTGCAAAGCGTTAATGGTTTTCTAAGAAAGTTCGAAGGCTAGGAAATACAAGCTTGAATGGGACAAGGAGCTTAAGGAACAAAAGAGCATAACAGATCGTCGTAAACGATTCTTAGTAAGTCGAGTATGTCAGACACACATGTGAGAAGTATTACCATTGTAGACGCAGTGAAAACTACGTTCGCCCCGTGCCTCGCACGTGAAACGGAGTTGCAGTTAATCGCTATTGGACACGCCATCCTCTCTGAAACCCATCAGCTGAGCATGAAACGCGCAAATATGGAAGCGAGTTTTTGTATGCCTTAAAGAGAGGGAGATACAAAGAATTAAAAAAATCACCGCCCCTTCCACTCCGTGAAGATGGTCGAATAGCGAAACCGTGTTAGCCGGCCTGCCGCGTCAGGCCGGCTGCAATGGGAGCGAGCGTCTGAGCCGTATAGGTGCATTCGTGGCCGCCTGGCTGGCCCGTACGGCGCTACTTGCGGGGGATGGGACGCGTCGGCGTCCACGGGCGACGGCGTTCCTAGCGCGTTGCTCACGCTTTTAGAGTGAAGCTGTTTATGCAGACCCTATGCCGTCGTTGTCGGACTTCGCTAAAAAGGGGCCACGTGACCTAGCGAAAGAGGAGAGGAAAAGAGAGCTCAACAGGAGAAAAGGGATTCGAATGATCCCTTTCCCTCTTTGAGAATGCTGTGAGAGGGTGCAGATGAAAAGGATAACGGGGAGAGGTGTTGACCTAAGTCGCGACGTCCAATACTCGCGTTGGAGGGGGAGAGTGGGAGGCGCGCCAACCAATGGCGGTGTAGGAAAAAAGTAGGACAACGGAGGAGCGGGGTGTGAGAGGAGTTCGCGTTAGCGTTGGTTGTATATATGGAGCTTCGGTCAATGACTTTTGTCTGGGAACGTCGTTAAAGAACGTTAAAGAATGTCGTTAAATGCACGTTAAAGAACCCCAGGCGGCCAAAATTAATCCGGAGCCCTCCCCTACGGCGTGCCTCATAATCAGAACTGATTTTGGCACGTAAAACCCCGGGAAGAAGAATGCATACATTATACGGCACTGTTATACCTCAATTAAGCATTGGCAGATACGTTACCGATACCATCACGCATTCACCAAATTCGAAAGCATGTCAGTGACAATCTTCCACAGTGGAATAACTGTGAAGGACATCCATGTATACTCAACACGTACTATAAACCGCTCGCTTGAAAAAAAAAAAAAAATTACTCGCCACTCCGGCCCTGCGAAAGTGGAAAGTTGATGTATGTAGTTTTGAAAGATAGCTCTTACTAGTATAGACTGACTGAATGCTTCTTTTTAGTGCATGTCAATTTAAAAGAAAGCACGCAGAAAACTCCATTTATATGATAGCGCCAATTCATAGACAGCGCCCTAATGGCCATGAAGGTTTCTTTTTCTATTTGCTTTAGTAAAGATTCTGGCGACACAAGGACAATTCAACACTCCATAGTCAATCACAACGTCTCTGGATGGCGCCAGCAGGACAGCTGCTTCGCTAGCACACTTTCGCCGTGTTGTTCGCTCTTTCGACAGGCAGCTGTTGATGAGTTAGGAGCAATCGTCGGTGTGTACAACTCTAAATAGCGCACATCTGCGGCTGAGAGAGGCGATATAGGTTAATCGTCGCAGATTAAAGTGACGATATACTCGCCCCAGCACAGCGTTGGCTACTCCGAACGTACAGAAGAGATGCTTTCGCAGGTTACATAGTGTGGCTCGGACTAAAAACATTCGGCGTTTTGTTTCGTTTCGTGCTTTTTCGGCCCGGTGAAAACTGCTCTCACTCTCGCATTTCTTCGTTACCCTCTGAATGCGGTGGTATGCGCAGTTATGCGTACGCAATAATAAATTATAAAGCTATAAAAATCTGATATTGTTGCTCCTGTTTCTAGCCGCAGCTTTAAAGCGAACTATTCCGGATTGCAAACAAAGGGGAAAAAATTGTATAACTGTAAGAAAGCTGACAGGGAAGCCGAGAAACGCTCATGACTTCTGCAGGGTTGGAAGGTGTAAATACAGTAAGAATAAAAATTTACGATACATTACGATGCAAAATTACGCACGATAAGCATCAAGGCGGGCTACATTTGTTCGCCTCTCAATGCTTCTCATTCATCGCATGCGCGATTACAATTATTTAGAGCTTCATTTTTTATTGATAATTTTCGATAGCAAGCTTGTTATTGGCCAGATTTCCTAATTTGCAGCAGACCTTCGAAGCTAGGATGCAGGAAAGGCATAGTAAATGCAAGATGACCTTCAGATAACAAGGCGTGCAGAGGCTATTATTTATCGCTGTTTACAAGAATATCACGCAGTATAGTCGCAGTATGTCTGTGCTTAGCAAATTATGACTATGATTGAAGTTTATTGTACGCAGGAAAAGCGAACATGCACTGTGCACGGATTTAACGAGCTAATTGGAATGTTGACTTTGCTACTATGTGTAATCTTCAATTTTATTTTACTCGACAAGAATGCGAAATCGCTGCTACGTATAGCTTACCAAGACGACAAAAACAAAGCAAGGGGATGCGCGTTATTTAAAAAAAAATTATATGTCCGTTAAAAAAAAACATAAGAAAAAGAAACGCAGTAAGAGCGAAAGCAGCAATATGCAGCGACGCCAGCGTACGACATTAATGCCATAGCAACTAGCGACAGATTCTGTTTTATGGATTGTTTTTCATACTTGGCATTTGTTAAGGTCGTGCTCTTGTGTCCAAGAAAATAAGCACAGACGACACTGCTGAATATGACGCCGGAATGATTACATTCACTTTCGAAACGTCAAAGTGACAACAGACCTTGCTTACGAATTGAAAAGCTCCACTAAAGTAAAGAAAATGATAAGGTTTCGTATTATCTCGCTTCTAACGATGTCGAAAGTGCCTTCCTGTGTCTAACAGTTTTCTCTCGATACGTTGTCACACGCATGGCTCTGAATTGCGACTGCAACAGGAGGCCACCTGATGGTTAATTTCGCTAAGTCTAACATGTAATGTGGATATTGCTTAGTATTTCAAGTGCTTAACTTCGTGGTATGTGTGATTTTCATCGCTCGCATATATATATATTTCTGACTCACTGATCAATCTAGGCGCCTTAGGGCTATCTGATTTCGCCGCGCTAAAGGTCTCATCCGTCTCAAAAAGGATGTACTTTGCATACGTGAGCCCTTCTGGTACTTGATGCTAAACGACAAAGGATTATTCGAATAGTCCCAGCCCGTAGAATACGCAGCGAGAGCATTCGATTTGAAATAATGATCCCTGCATGACATTTATGTATAGTTATTATAGACAACTTTATGTATAGTTATTATAGACAGCTTCGGCTTCGTTTTCGGCAACTGATTATAGGGACAGTGTAATCACACTGTGAGAGGAAAAAAAAAAGAGAAGAAAAAACTGGGCAAGAAGGGGTAGCGGGGGATCGGTCAAGGACGCAACCTTAAGGCCAACTGCAACAAAATATCAGATGGATTATAAGCGAGTAATGTCCATACAGGGTGTCCCAACTATCATGCACCAAGATTTAAAAATATGCAAATGCCACGTGGTTGAACAGAACCAAGGTAATGTTGTTTGTCGTCGCTTGGATGGATGGGATGGGATAACTTTATTGTAAGGTCCTGCGGGCTACGGGGCGCAAGGCCCCATAGAGCGGGCTACGCCCATGTTGGGACCGGGAGTTTTAGCTCCCTGGCCGCATCGTGGGCTCGCTGGACGGCCCAGAGCTGTTCCGCCAGGTCCGTGCTGCGTAGTGCTTCTTGTAGCCTGGCGGAGTCTTGATTCTTGTTTGCGTGGGTCCGACCACACGGCCAGAGCAAGTGATGTACGTCTAGTGTTCTAAGGCAATTCTCACAATATGATGTTGATAGATACTAATATAATTTTTTGCATTCCGCCTAATTACATAATTACAGTTAATTATTTATTCAACTTCTTAATTATTATAATGAGATGAAAAGTGTCGATGAGAAAATTGTAGAGCAACATGAAAAACTCCCGACACAGCTTTCTGTTGCTCGATACGCGCTACATAAAAGTGTTTTTCCGAGCGTGAAAGAAGCCCGCGAATACATGCAAAATTGCCGCGTGACTGGCGCCGCTCGAGGCACTTGGTGTGTATTTGGCGGGGTTCTTTTACGCTCAGAAAAACTCTTATGTAGCACGTATTGAGCAACAGAAAGCTGTGTCGGGAGTTTTTCATGTTGCTCTACAATTTTTTCATCGACACTTTTAATCTAATTATAATAATTTAGAAGTTGAATAAATAATTATAATTATGTAATTAGGCGGACTGCAAAAAATATCTGAGTATCTCCAAGCGATGGCAAACAACATTATCTTGGTTCTGTACAGCTACGTGGCATTTTCATAATTTTAAATCTTGGCGCATGGTAGTTGGGACACCCTGTATACTATTGAAGCAATCTTGGCAATGTCTAATATTCTTGTTAACAGACTTTAAATCGCATCTGACCAGACGACTTGGGCCCCTGTTGGTTAGCGGATATGACGCGAATCCCAGCTCGTAGCCACCGAGATTTCCAGTCACCAAGGCTGCCGTCTATTTTCGTAGGCCATGCCCCTTCTCTGCGCTGGTTCTCAACGTTCCGGGTTATGCGGTATTTCTGGCAAGCGGTAATGTCAGCGTTTGTCTTTCTTTCTTTCTTTCTTTCTTTCTTTCTTTCTTTCTTTCTTTCTTTCTTTCTTTCTTTCTTTCTTTCTTTCTTTCTTTCTTTCTTTCTTTCTTTCTTTCTTTAGATCAAAAACATCATATCTTGCGATCTTTCGACACACATCTACTTGTATTTCGAATGTACGTTTCTAGCCGTCACGCTAGCTCAGTTGCCTTGAGCTGCTGAGGACGAAGTCGCGGGTTCGTTCCCGGCGTTCCGCCTGCGGCGGCCGCATTCCAATGAGGGCGGAGTGCAAAAACGCTCATGTACCCTTGCATTGGGTGCACTTTACAGAACCACATTCGGCGAAAATTATTCCGGAGTTGCTCTTCACGGAGCGCTTCGTAGTGAGATCGTGGTTTCGCCAAGTAATACCCTAGAATGTCATTTTAAATATAAGTTTCACTCTTTTTTTTTCCGTTTGTTCTTTAAATGCAAGGCCCCATTGCACCCTCCCCCATTGATACCGTATGACAGCCCGTGCAAGCATCGAGACTCGTCTTCTTACCATGAGAAAAAGTAGAAGTACTAGAATATACTCGACACGATGCCGAAAGACGGCGTTTAATGGATTATTTAATAAAATTTGAACGCAGGCCCCTAAGCCTCGTAAAGATCCTGGGTTCATGGCCGACATATTCATTATAAAGGTGAGCGCTACAGGCGCCCTCAAGAGATTTATGGAAGCGGGTGACATCTACGGCTAATATTAGATAGAGCATAGTTTCTATCATCAATTCTAAACTCGCCGTATGTTTTATTTGGTGTGTCATTGTGTCCCATTCTGTGCCTGACCTCATGGGCCTTTCCGTGACCTGAATCTGTACCTTCTTTTATGCCCTATGTTTAGCGAACTTATGTCTCTGCTGGACTTTTCATTTCAGTAGTCTTTATGTGACACTTTTTTGCTAGCTGTCTATAGTGTATTTATCTGACTCGACTTTCAATTTGTTTTGAACTTAAGATTGAATTATTTATAAGAGCTGACTTGTAGTCTGAGTCTGTTTTATGTAATTTGTCAATTCCTGTGGCCTTCCATTGCATATAATTTATGTGAGAAGTAGCAGCCGGCTTTTTTTAGAGGTGCCATGTTCTCCCAAACATAATATACAGCTAGGGTGTTCCAGCTAAATGTAACCAATGTTTTAAAACCGACGGAGTATGCTAGGAGGCTGAAACCAACTCAGTACGTGGTGTTGGGAGTTAACGAAACGACCATGAGAGCACCAAAACGTAAGCGGCTGTTTCACGACCTACATGACACGCATGTCAGGTCATTCATGTCATGACATATCATTTATGTTTGTCATACACTCTTGTCATACTATGCCAATTTTGGTACATACCAAGTTAACGAAACGACCATGAGAGCACCAAGAGGTAGGTGGCTAGATAGATACTGTCAAAGTGGCAAATGTTCGCCAAGCAATGCTTTGCATTTAACAAAGGTAGAAAGAGAGAAAGAAAACGCAGCAACATGAAACAAAACGGCACGTTCGGGTTTTTTCTACGCATAGACGCAATTCAATAATATACCACCAGAGACAGCAGCATAAAAGTTGTCTAACTCAACGTACTAATTCGCGCCGTCATAATCATATTATCCTTCACCATTTCTAACCATGCATCTCCTGTGCAGAGTAGCATACTAGAGCGCATTTGTTCGGGACGATTTTGGTCTCACTTCCTCAGCAACATTATCTCGCTATCCTCGCTTTCGGCATACCGACATTCTGTTAAAGTCGAGCTCTGTCTGCCTCTTCCCCCACTTTGAGGTTGCTGGCTGCTCTGTTGGGCCATTCAACAACAACTTGGACCATGCATTCGATACGAGAAACTAGGCATGCAAAAATTCATGGCCAATCCCTTAGACTGGGTATGGCGTCATTGTGTGAGTGCCCGAATGCACGAGTAGAACAGGAAGCAAGAAGCGAAGCTGTCAGCAACAGAAAATTGAAGACGTCGGCTACAGAGAAGGGAAGAAGTCCGCAACAGGAACAGCCGAGTGTGCAGAGAGAAGTCAAGTGGACAAAATGGGACAAGAGGGTTCATGGAGCGAGGCGCGTTGAGCTAGACAGAAAAGGAGTAGTGAAGACATTTCAGTAAACATCAAAGGAAACTTTGCTTGCCACCGATCCAGACATACGCGTATGCGTGGGATCCGTCGATGTTTATTATTACTGGTAGTATATTAGACTGTAGAGCAACAAGAGTGCGCAGTATCATCATCGCCTACACCACCACCACCATCATCATCATCATCATCATCATCATTATGTTTCTTCTATTATTTCAGCGTTATCTTGAACGCATGAAGTGCATAAAAACCATGGCGAGGGATACCCGAGAAAGCGAAACACGTAATGCAAAATAATAATAATAATAATCCTCTAACATCTTTCTTTTCGCTGAAGATTGTGTAATCTTCCGCGAAATTAATACTTATAAGGATATTAACAGTCTTCAATCAGACATCCTGGCTATATCCAATTGGTGTAAAACATGGCGAATGAAACTAAATGCCAAAAAATGCAAGGTTATGCGAGTCGCCCGAAACACTAACACTCCTCCTATAAACTTTTGAACAGTGTTCCATTAGAATCCGTATCATCTTACAAATACCTAGGTTTTCATATATCATGTAATTTAAATTGGACAGTGCACATAGAATACATTATTAACAACGCTAACCGTATGCTAGGATACTTACGTCACAACTTTTCCACCGTTCCTTCGTCAGTTAAACTAATACTTTACAAAACTTTAATACGACCAAAGCTTGAATATGCTGCTTCTGTATGGGATCCTATACATGTAAAATTAATCACTGCCCTGGAACTCGTTCAGAATAACTCGACTCGTTTAATTCTCTCCAACTACAATCGCACTGCTAGCAAAACAGCCATGAAAGCCAGCCTTTCGCTTCCGTCTCTAGCAGCCCGTCGTAAAGTTAGCCGCTTGAATTTATTTCATAACATATACTACCATACCTTTCTTCACGACATACTTATTCTATCACCGCAATATATGTCCTATCGCGTTGATCATCGCTACAAGGTAGGTATTCCATTTTGTAAAACGAGAGCATTTTATAAGTCCTCTCTCCCGCGCACAGCAGTCGAGTGGAACCACCTTTCTGCTGACATTGTATCAATCATTGATAACCAACGTTTTCTCGAAGCCCTAACAACCATTACTTAAGTACATGCCTGTTCGAAATTGTTATTATTACTCACTGTATCTTGCTGTTGTATTTGTTTGTACTTTCCCCACTCCCCTCTGTAATGGCTTTGGCCTTGAGGGTAAATAAAAAAGTAAATAATAATAATAATAATAATAATAATAATAATAATAATAATAATAATAATAATAATAATAATAATAATAATAATAATAATAATAATAATACGTTACAAGGGCGAGAGGCAAAATGTTTGACATACAAAGGGAGTGCGCGGCAAGACAAGACAATGAAAGAACAGAGGCTGCTTGAATAAGGACCGGCGCGGGTAAAAACTAATACGTTAATCATATATATTCGGCGCTAAATAAAAAAAAGAAACAGACAAAAATTATGACAGGCGAAAGCATTGCATCGCAGGAGAGTGGGTGAAAAGCGATGGGCTGGTTGGTTTTATTGAATAGGCAGAAGAGGGCCTTATATCCCGGTGATAATGGAGAATAAAAAGACGAGGTGGGACGGCGGAATTGAATGCCCGGCTCTCGATGAAGAAGACCACTGAGCGCGCGCGACGCGGAAGAAAAGGCGCGGCGTTGCTTAGGGCGCGCGCCGTATAATGTTATTACGGCGACAATCAAGTCTTCATTACTCCTCCAAAGAATCAGTCTCCTTTCACTGGGCCCATTGTCGAGGAGGGAGGAGACAAGAGAATTCCGGCTCGGCGCGCCAGTTCCTCGGGCCGCGCTCTCGAGCACCACGCTTTTCACTCGATCCCGTTCTTTGTAATATCGGCGCGGGTTGGTACCGTGAGGAGCTATAGGCGACGAAAAATTCTGGCGCAGCCGTCGCCGTGTCGCCGACACTCGACACGCGGACTCCGCAGAATGAGACCTCGTGCGTGCTTTTCTTTCTTTCAATTTTTTTTAAAAGTGAAGCTTTATAGGCGAAATCTATGGCGAAATTGTATATGCGTCTAGGTGAAATCGCCTGTGTACAGAAAACTATCATCATCAGCATTGGCTCGAGCGTCGTAGTCTTCTTCCGCAGCTGGCTCGTTGGCACCCCTCGGCTTGCGCTCGTGCTTGTGATCGGCACGCGCTCGTCCCACTGCTCCCGCGTTCGTCGTCTTCGTCTTCTTCCACAACTGGCTGCGTTGCCGCTCATCATTCCAGCGTAGACTTTCATTTCTCTTCTGTCGGCAACATCGAAACGCACGTATTCGCAGCGGACTTCAAAGGTGCTCAATGTGTTTCTCGGTGTTTATAGTTCCTTGACGGTGTTTCTTGTCGTGCCGGGGATTTTTGTGGCATGCTTTTGGGCCGGCGAAGCTTTAGCCTGTTTCTTTAATGGCAGTAGCACATGGATGGCTGATATTCATCTGCTGGTCGATATTCAAGTGCTAGGATTCAAAGCTGCATAGCGAGCTGTACGAAGAGCTCCGGATGAATTTTCACCATCTGCAGGGATTCAAAAGCTCACCTAAATCTTGTATATATAAAAAAAAACATGAACGTTTTTCGAAATTCTGCCTACATGTTGTAGCAAGGAAGTGAGAAGTTGAATGACCGTAAGAAATTAAACAGCCCGCCCCACAAGCTCGGTGACATGTGAGGAATAAAAGAAAATATCCGCGGATCCCACGGGTATGTGGGAATTGTTAAGCGAATCTTTCGTTGATGTTTACTGAAACGCCCTTACCGCTTTTTCACTTTCATCTAACTTAACGCTCCGCTCTGAATGTTGTTGCTGTTGTTGCCTCAGAACATACTATCTAGTTTGGTTTGGTTTGGTGCCTAAGGGTACGGCGCAATTTACTACGGGGGATCAGCCATGAATCGGGCGGCATTAGGTATAAAAGGAATGACCACTTAAATATGATTTTGTAATAGTCCTGTTTTATTCACTGCATTTCTTTTTTCCAGACTCGACTGTTTCTGTGGCCGACCTCTCTTTCGCTTCTGTGTGGCCAACTTCAAATTTTTGTTGCCGACATCTTCTTCACTTCTCTGTAGCTCCTCGCTCCATCCACGGCATTGCACGCTCTGGTCTCATTTTGTTCGCTTTCCGTCTTTCAGCAGATTTAGCTAGTTTTGAAGCCGACTTCAATTTTCTGGGGCCGACTTCTTCACTTCTTGCCTCTTGCACTGCTTGCTGATTCGGGCACCTGCCGAGTGGCAGATGCCCATTCTCGGATATTTTTTTTTTTTTGCAAAGAATGTTCAATTGCCCATTGGCAAATGCCCACTCGCACATATCATATGACCCAAGTTGCTGTATAATCGGCAAGACAGCGGCAGCCAGCACCCGCAAAATGGGGGAACAAGCAAAAAATGTATTCATTTCAAAAAGAACATTGGAATGAGAACACAGGGTCGAGAATAAGTTCTTATGCATTGACCTCGATTAGAACCTGCTGGCACCTGCGTGCTTTTCATAGACAGCGAACTAAGGTGAACCCCTTGCTTAATATATAACGTGATGGAAGTAGCTCAAAATTTTCAGAATAAACAAAGGTGGTGCCAGGACACAATTTCCTCCTGATTTTTTTTCACGCTACTCTCATTATGTCTGTTTCACCAACTAGCCCCCCAAAAATCACCGCCCAAGCACTCCGTACAGACGATTAACCAGCGAAGCTGAAACGTGCGGTCCCGATGTCTATCACTGGGTTAATCCCGACGGTCCATTAAAGTATTTCTCAATTATTGGTTACGTCTTTGTGTTTCTTAATGAGGTTACACACACGTTTGGCTGCGACGGAGAGAACGACGTCACTGACGGTATGCCCGCAGTCCGCCGTTGTCGCTTGCGTTCGATGTCTCGAGTTTGCTCGGCGGCGTGGTTAGCAGCAGTCGCCCGCCATTGCCGCTTGCGATTCTTCGAAGTTAAATTGCTTGAATATTAAATTTGTCCGTTACGTAAGAAAACGAATGGCTCATACCCCCGTAAACGCGGCCTCCCCATTACGACGACAGAAGAGAAGTGAAACTTCTACGATGGAATGATAAGCGGCAACGAAGCCAGCTGTGGAAGAAGACCACAACGACGAACGCGGGAGCAGTGGCACGAGCGCGTGCCGAGCACGAGTGCAACCCGAGGGGCGCCAACAAGCCAGCTGCGGAAGAAGACGACGACGCTCGAGCCAATGCTGATGACGACAGTTTTCTGTGGACAGGCGAATAACAGACGCCTTTTCATCTCGCCTAGTCATATAAAGCTTCGCTTCAAATATTCTACTGGTTTAAGTGATGTGCTAGCTTACTGCGCAGGTTCCTGCATCGGAACGCTGCCAAGCGCTGACAACAAATTCCCATCGAGATTTTGTCGCTGACTTTCAGCAAGCAAAGCGCGACGGAAGGAGATGCACACGTAGCAATGCCTTTTAATATTTATTTAAAAGCGTGGAGGTAGCAGTTAAGATTAAAAAAAAATAGCTTACTGTTCTCGCCATTGAGTGGGTGCTCTCCAAGAAGGTTGAAAACAATGGCGAAATGCAGAATGGACACGCGCTCGAACCCACGATGATAACAGGGCCAAGTTATCAGGAGTTCAGCTCAGCAGAATTGTCAAGACGGCATGAACTGCATCTGCTCTTCGAAAACGTGTAGAAGACATCAGATGAAATGGTCTTGCAGAAAGGATGCAAGTTAATCGAGGAAATGCACCCTCAATATAAAGAAAGAAAGCCGGCAGATCCCACGCCCTCTGTCAATCGATGTTATGCGAAGCAGTGTGCGGGGAGCCTACCAAGTTAATGAAACGACCATGATAGCACCAAGACGTAGGCGGCTCTTTCATGACCTACATGACATGCATGTCACGACATTCACGTCATGAGTCCTCAGGAGTCCCTTTAGCTACACATAAGAGACCTTAGGGTGAAAGCCTTAGTCGTACTCGGCTTCTACCAACATCCTATAGTGTTTCCTTCACTTAGTACCCACGTCCAAACCCATTCCAGTGGTATTTGGGTGTTCACCTTCTTTTGCTGAGTCACTGTCATTTCTGTTGTGTCATGCTCATGACTATGATTTCTACCATCGTCCTTTAGTGTTGCCTTCATTTAGCGCCCACGTCCGAAACCATTCCAGTGGTTTTTAATGTTAATCTTTTTTTCGCTGAGTCATTGTCATTTTTGCTGAGTCATGCTCATGACTATTACTTCTACCAGCATATTGTAGGGTTTCATTCACTTAGTACCCACGTCCAAACCCATTTGAGTCGTTTTTGAGTGTTAAACTTTTTCGCTGCGTCATTGTCATGACCTACATAACATGCATGTCATGACCTATCACTTATGTTCGTCATACCCTCCTGTCATAATAAATCAATTTTGGTACCTACCTAGTTAACGAAACGACCATGAGAGCACCAAGACGTAGGCGGCTGTCTCATGACCTACATGACACGCATGTCATGATATTCATCTCATGACATATCATTTATGTTCGTCATATACTCTTGTCATAGTATGCCAATTTTGGTACATAAGTTAACGAAACGACCATGAGGGCACAAAGTCGTAGGCGGCTAGACAGATAGATACGGTCAAAGTAGCAAATGTTCGCCAAGAAATGCTCCGCATTAAAAAAAAAAAAAAAAAAAAAAAAAACGCAAGCGCACACATTCGACGTCACAGTCCATCCTCACCGCGTGATAAGTGTATTTCAAAGAGCGCACAAATGGCTTAAATTTACTCATGAACTCCCAGAGAGAGGCCGACTTCAGTTTCTAGAATTGGAGCACAATTTTAGAAAGAAATCGCACTTAGGCAAAACATTAAGGTGTTTTTCTCAGCCCGCAAATGCTCAAAGGTATGTGTAAAAAAGTTAATAAAAGAATAGATAACCGTGAGCATAGCTGCAACGTCAATCACAGGAGCAGGTTTGTGGAATGTCCAAAAAAGTGTAGCTTGTTGAATCGCGCTTTGATTTGGCATAGCGTACATAGGACAAACTGGGTGCTGTCTCAATGTAAGATTAAAAAAAAAATAATCGTAAATACAAGTGTCAACAACTGGTCGTGTCAAGGAACCTCGCCGCGCACTGCAAAATTTGTTTTTGCACACCAAATTTCGGAAGTACTGCAGTTGTTGCCCGATCTATTGAAGAAGCTACTAGGGAAATCTTGGAGCATCTGAACAAAGGTGAAGAGGTTGACACATGCGTAAGCGCACCTTCTATCTTGCTCACGGCAGCCGAGATAGAGCTGCCAAAAAAAAATGACATGTAAAGAATAACTCACTGGCGATAGTTCATTATTTATTTCATCCTACATTGTGTCAACACGTTCTTTCAGCTTCAAGCTCTTCCTCTTATTTTCTTGTCGTCTTTCTAGCATATGCATTTGCACATGGTCAATTGACTGCAGCCTATCAAGTATATGCGCAACGCTTCATTTTTCTCCAATCATGACCTCTTGCTGCTGAATGACGCTAGTCCTACGTTTCTACGGGGCACAGTGTACAGCAGCTGCCTGGTCTTGACCTTTGTATCACACCGCTTTGCCACGCGTGTTAAGTGGTTTTTGGACATTGAGACGCATGGTAGCGATCACGTCTCCACTTACCTCAAGATCGACGGCATGTCTAACACTCACCCGCCTAAAACACTACGAAGAATTGATTGGACTGTGTTTAAAAACCACCTGGAGGACGCTTGTCAGAAAGGTCTCTTATCTGGACTGCAGGAAGCTATTAAAGAAGCGGCGCACACCGCTATGTGCACGCTCATGGGCTCATCGAAGTACTCGCAATTCGACCTGGAGTTGGAGCGACTTCGTGCGATTCGTCGTCGCGCCGAACGAAGATACCGATGCACGAAGTCCATTCACGTTCTAAGGACAGCCCGGCGCACTCAAAAGAAAATACAACGCCGCATAGATAAACTGGAATCCGAGCGATGGACAAAGTATTGTGAGTCCCTTGACACCCGCAAGCCACTATCTCAAATATGGAGAACTGCGAGAGGCCTACGTTCTGTTCCGGAACAACGCTTTCCATTCAATGCACTAGCACTTTTCCAACGCCGACAAGACCTCGACGTAGCGGAAGATTTCTGTGCCATGATTACAGGCCAGTCAGCGGGATCAAGTTCCCTTACCTTTGACTACGTTCCGGACACACGGTACTCGCGCATGGATGTGCCGTTCACCACTCAAGAGCTCGACGCGGCACTTGCTCTATGTAATCGGTCGTGTCGTCACCTGTACCAGGTGGTATTTATTACCGTACCTTGTGCCACCTCGGTGAACTAGCACGAAGTGCCCTGCTGAACATCTTCAATGAGTCCTGGGAGAATGAAAACGTTCCTTAAGAATGGAAGACCAGCCGCATGGTACCACTCCTCAAACCTGGCAAGTCTCCTTTAGAGATTACGTCCTACCGCCCACTCGCGCTCGCTAGTTGCATTGGGAAGGTGATGAAACGAATGGTCCTCGCCAGACTTGAATGGTACCTGGAACGCTATGAAGTTTATCCAGACGCAATGGCTGGCTTTCGACGTTCACCGATGTTCCATTAACAACGTCATCGATTTGGTTACTTACGTTCAACATCAAAAGACGTGTAAGCGATTATCTGTCGCCATGTTCCTCGACATCAAAGGAGCATATGGCAATGTTCTTCATGAGGCTATATTTGAGGCTCTGGAAATGGTTGGCCTCGGCGGTCGGCTTTATCGTTGGACACGCAGTTATTTACATATGTGGTCTCTTTTTGTGAATACCGAAGACGGCCCAACTTCTCAACACTATACACAACGTGGAGTACCACAGGGTGGTGTGTTCAGCTCAGCACTCTTCAATCTTGTGCTCATTGCTCTCGTAGAATGCCTACCAAATACGGTGAAGTTATCAATATATGTGGATGACATATGCGTCTGGGCATCTGGCGTGACGCGTCCTCAAGTACGTGCAAGGCTCCAAAAATCTGCGACGTTGATAACGACATACCTTAGTGAACAAGGCCTCAAGATTTCCCCAGAAAAATGCGCGTTGGTCGCATTTAGCCGGAAACGAATGACACCATACACCATATCCATCGATGGACAAAATATCTCTTACGTCAGAACGCACAGGTTCTTAGGGGTAATCATCGATCGTCACTTCTCTTGGAGTCCCCATGTCACCTACCTAAAGAAGCGCCTGACAGCCATCTCTCATCCCTTCAAGTTTCTTGGAGGAAAATCCTGGGGTACTTCAGTGCACGCGATGATGCAACTCTACAGGACGCTGTTTCTCGGGTATCTGAGGTACAGCTTGGCAGTGCTGACCAACACCTGTAGAACTAACATCCGTACAATCGAAAGTGCTCAGGCACAGGCACTTAAGGTCTGTATAGGGTTGCCACGATGTAAATCAGCATCATATAAACCATTGCAATTGCACATGACTACCCAGCCAAGATTCACATTATTATGGAAGCGCTCAGAGCACACGTCAGGCACCTTGCTCGCGCCCCTTCCCACTATCTAGCCTCACTGCCAGAAGACCGACCATGCGCCTCTTTTTGTCAGACGACACTGCCTTATCGTATATACCTTCCATCAGGGGACACAGCTGCAACGAGAGTTTTGTTTCCTGCTTGGTGCTTGGCTCAGCCACAAGTTCGACTGACAGTGCCAGGAATTCGAACTAAGGCCGAACTCTCATCACCAGCTCTCAAGCAACTTTCGCTGATCTTGCTGTATGAAATTGATCATACCCATCTATACACTGATGGTTCAACCACCATGGACGGTTCTGCAGGATCAGTGTTTTTTCCTGCGAATGTCTCCACCTTGAAGTTCAAGACATCACACCAGACGACAACGACAGCCGCGGAGCTTGCTGCTCTTCATAGCGCACTTCGCATAATTCGTGAGGAACCACCTAACAAATGGAGTGTTTTCAGTGACTCCAAGACAGCTCTACATTGCTTGCTTTCCGCCTTACGCCGTGAACCCTACGAACAACTAGTCCTTGAAATCCGAGAGCTCCTTCATCGCCTCGTCTAGCAAGGACACGACGTCACCTTTCAGTGGCTCCCTAGCCACAGTGGCGTAATCGGCTTAAACGAATATGCCGATGAAGCTGCTCGATCTGCTCATGAAGATGGCGCGCAGGAACCAATCCCGCTGTCAAGAACAGATGACGCAGCGAAACTTCGAGTGCTTGCAAATGATGCCACACAATCGTTGTGGAACACACCTAGTTTGCAGCACACACGTCTGCATCGACTGGACCCCTGTCTTAGACTTCGACCTCCACATGGACTATCCCGACCCGAAACAACGATACTTTGACGACTGTGGCTTGGTGCGCATTTACAAAGTCGTTTGCTTTCCGCATCGGATGGGAGGATAGTGCTGCGTGTGACCACTCCGGCGACGAGGAAACTATCGAGCACGTACTTTCCCATTGTCCCCAATACAGCGCACATAGGCAGTCACTCGCGACCGTGCTGGCGCGTCTTGACGACAGACCGCTTTCGGAGCAGACAGTCCGACAGCCTATACTGTCGTCACACAACAAGTCAGTCAAGGCACTCTTGAAGTTTTTGCGATCGAGTGGACTTTCTGACAGACTATAGTTCTCACAGACGTTTCCAACCTCCTCTATTTTGTTATTCCTTGTATTTTTTTCGTGACTGCTTTTTCTCTTCCCTATTCTTTCCACCTTTCATTCCCCTTCCCCCAGTGCAGGGTAGCAAACCAGAATCACACGCGCACGCACGCACGCACGCACGCACGCACGCACGCACGCGCATGCACACGCACACGCACACGCACTTTTTTCCGCCTTGACATTCCTAAAGCGAACGCATTAAAACGACTAAGCTAAGTGGACTCACCGTCAACTGGTCGTTCCGTACTCGAGCGAACACAGTGAAAAGACTCAGAGTCGGGAGTAAACAAACAAACAAGATATTTATCGGCTGATAAATATACACAAATTAATAAAATAAAATAATAAAAGAAACACAAGACAAACTAACACACCTGAACTTAATATAACACAATGATGACAGAGAAATATGATGAGCAATTAACAATACATATACATATGAAACAGGGCGCGGATCAAATATGCAAGAATACACTTAACAGTAATTGACTAAACAAAGTTCAAAAGAAAGAAACCAACAATGTCATAACCGTGGCCGGGCAGCAGCAGCAAGTCCATAAACCGTGAAGTCGGCACGCAGAGCTCTTCCGAGGAATACTGGCGGTCGATCTTGTCGAGGTGGATGCGAATTGCTGGGCTGGGTTTCCCGGGAGTCTAGATCTGACGACTTCCTTCAAGCAGGTTGAGCTAACTTGACGCGAGCTACCGTGAGCTTCGTTGCAGGCGCTGGTTTGACGTCTCGTACTTCAACTATAGTTCCTCGGAGTTCCGACGTGGCCAGGCGGCCCAGGCGATAATGGACGGCACTAGCCCCTCGACGGCTTCTCAGCAGCGCATAGGTTCAGCTTCTATATTAAATAGCAGGGCCCAAGACCTGCGCTTAAATAGCCTCTTCTTTCCCTAGTTCCCTATGTAGGGAAACTGCCGGTATGCAGAGTTCACCTAATTAATCCATGACTCCTCCCAAAGGTCTTGGCCGCGCCCCTTTCACCATGGACGAGGGCCGGTAGATTCCCCTCTCTCCAAGGTCGAGCCCTGTCACTGTAGCACATGGTCGCCCACGCACACCTCGGGGTTCGTTAATCGGCGTATCGCGTCTCGAATCGAGAGGCCACCCCGTGAGGCCACGACGTTTTTGACGCCCGTAATTCGGCGTGTCGCTAATTGGCGTGTCGCGTCTCGAATCGAGAGGCCACCCCGTGAGGCCACGACGTTTTTGACGCCCGTAATTCGGCGTGTCGCATTCTCGAAATCATACGCCGCATAGTGAGGACACCACGTTTTTGGCGGCCGTTAATTGGCGTCAAGACCACTCGAACTCTCGAAAATAGGCCGCTCCGTGACACGCGGAGTAGCATTTTGTGCTCGACATAGGGAGCAAAAAGGCATAACGCGCACCGCAGCGTAGGTAACGCTTAAAAATTCGCGTTACACACCCAACCGCCGTGTGAGTTCAAAAAAATTTTTTTTCTTCAGATGTACTTCTCTATTTAGAAAATTGTGGGCACCTGTTGCAACAATGCATACGGCTCGCATGCCAGTAACCTAGCTCATTCATATACCGCCGCCTATGTAGCTAACAGTGAACCATGAGTGAAACCTTGCTCTCGGACAAACACCATTAATTCTGACACGGTCACGCGAGTTTTCTCAGTGCTTATCGCGATTATACACACATGATCTTTCGCGAAATTCTCTCCAGTTCACGCAGTGAACGGCGCTTTTTTTATTGAAGTAACGTTATTGAACTACTTCCATTGAATCAATGCGACTATCACGCCAGCGTTTACAAGAAAATAGCCTTGTTTAATGAACAAACTTCAAACAGAATTGTATGCGACCCTCGGCAAACCATTTTTCTATGGATGCGAGCGTCTATATACGCCGGCCTCAAATAATGTCAAAACGAAGACTTTTCGCTTCCGGGAATCATTTGAGTCAGCTCGTAGAAAAACCGCGGCTCCGACAGTGCAGTCCAGCTTCATGCGAGATATGATTCCTAGGAATGATTGCTTCGTCTTATTCTCGCAAAAATTAAACGTTTATCTCGAAGCGCACATTCAAACGCCAAGCGTTGATGTGTCACAGCAGTTTTGCTATAGAGCACACGGATGCGGGAGGCTGGCGCACCTACACTCTTGGGGCTCTCGCTTTAAGCGTGAGCAGTGGAGGCCTCGCGTTCGACAAATCAGCCCTGCAAGTTTGCAATTACGTAAGCCTTGGCGCAAGCTCTTTGAAAGGGCATAGGCAATGTCAAGTGATTGGAGGAAAGCTGGCAATATATCTTTAATATCGAAAACAAAGCTTGCATTCTTAAGCAGTTCACTTTGGAAAGAAAATAAGGGAAAACTAAAACGCGCAGGACGAAAAGAAGGAAAAACAGAGTAGCGCCAGGCGACTCCTGTCATTTGAATAAAGAAAAGGCACTTATGATAATCACCGAAAAAAAAAAAGAACAGTTAACAGCGAAGCTGTTCTAGCTAACCGCAAAAAGTGCCGCCTGCTGCCGCAAAACCTCGCCGAGCTATGACGTCACTGCGTTGTTTAGCAACCATCTCGCGGAGCGGCGTGTTCCGCGCCTCCTCTCCGTGCCGTGCACATGTTGCCTTGACATGGGATGTTGACAGGGAAGGAGAGCATTGCGGGAGAGGGAAAGAGGAAATGAGAGCGAGATAGAGAAAGAAATTGTAGCAGCACCAACGAGGCAACGTGCAGAGCTGCTGCCAACGCCGCCCGCGTTGACTAGCCGCGCATGCGACGAAGCAGTAGCGATGACGTCACCTCGCGTTGCCTAGTAATCGCCGGCGCAGGTGCGCGCTCGCTTCGCCCGACACAGACACGGCTCCGCCGAGCACCCGCCAGCTGCGCGCTACTGCGCATGCGCCGTGACGTCATCCCGGCGTGCCGTCTGCTGCGCGCCGCCCGTACACTGTGCATAGCTTTCGCCCAGTGTGCATGCGCTTGGCCTCGGAGTTTGCCATGAAAGGGGGATGCGCCTAGTCGTGTCAACTTTCGCTAGATATCGAGCGGCTAGCCTCCAACGCATTCGGCGTCGGAAAAGCAACAGCGTTCTTGGCACTGTGCCAACCTTGGTTAGCCTGCCAGCGTTTGTGGCATGCCAGGAACGCTGTCGCTCGTAGGCGCCGACGCATCCAGCGCTACTCACGCGAAATGTCGCGAAAGGGACGGTACCTCTGAAACTGATCGTTCGAGAATACCTTCCCTACATGCGTAGTTAAGTTAAACCAAGTTAAGACCTAGCAGCAACCAAGCTAATACCTAGCAGTAGCAGCCAGTAAGACTTGAGGATCGACAGTTTCGCTGTGCCTAAGAAATTGCACGACGGAGTGCAATCTTGCTCGTTTATTTATTTATTTCGCATACGCAGTTAAGCCACAAAGAAAACAAATAATATTGTGACTACCGATCGCAGAAAGTAGCTGTATTTACCTATATTCATGCACTGTTCTAGCGCACATTATTCGCCAAAACAGAAAAAAATTTATCGCGAAAGTCGCGAAACAAAATCAGCCGTGCCCTTCAGAGGCGAGCTCGGCATCTTTGTGCCACGCGCCTGTCTAAGTGGCTAACGCACGACGTCGCTTCTGTATACATTTCTGATGCTTTTTCGCGGCTCCCTTCGCGTAAACTGCAGCTGCTTGATCTCTTCGTCAAATGCCAGTTTAAAACAGTTCATAGCCTTCTGCGTGCGTGGTCTGGCACAGTATAGCTACTCTGACAGTTCTAAATAAAACCCCTCTGCGATGCATACGAGTTTAATATTAGAGAGATTTAGTATATAGCGTTGTTACGGCGCTACAATCAGCTGCAGCGCTGCCGAGGAAGAAGGCCACAGCGTGTGGATTTGGCACGAGGAAAACATGCTAGCGCGGCCTGGTCCTAGCAGCCTCGTGTAACCTCCTGAGACCCGAATACAGCTATGGGACATAATCGCTCTTCAAGGTGGTTTTTATTTACACTGTTATGTTACGAACGTGAAAAACAATTTTTAAAATTTGAATGCCACGGCTAGATGCAAAAAAGCTGCGTGTACTTGTCGGTGTAATCTCTTCACGTTTGCTATGGTAAAAACTGCATTTGATTGCCTTAACGAAGAGACGAAGATGGAACTACGTGTAGTACATTGCAACGCTGCTGCAGCGTCCAGTATTTTCAACTGTTCTCAGCGATTTCGAAACACACCTCGAGGTTGATTTCCACCGTCTGTGGTGACACAGAGGTCTAGAACAATTTACTGTCAAATTTCGCGCAAGCTAATGACAAGAATATGAGTAAACCACTTCTTTAGTTACACATGAACCGTACTTCATGCCCGGAATGAATGTTTTGCGTAATCACTTCCGAGTGAATTTCGAAAAAAAAAAACATTTTGAAGGCAATGTGAATGTATTGAACTTGTCTTAGGAGGAAATATCTCATGCTCCCGCAACAATCGGCACCATGGCTGGCCGGGTTCATAAACTGCGGCCGCGGCTGCTCTCCCTCCGGCCCGCTTTCACAGCGTAAAAATACTTGCGCTAGCATGCGACGCAACGTTAACGATATGTCGTACGCTGCAGAACGTGATGGTAGTCTTTGAAATTTAACGGCACCGAGTGGCACTTTGTTGAATATGGGTTTGGATTTCTCGTTCAAGTCCGCCTCTCTGAATAATCGAGCTCAAGGTCTAGAATTATGTTATCTTTCAACAGGCGATTTCTAAAAATTTCGGAATTCTTAAAAATGATTAAGAGTCACTGATTTATTTCCATTTTTTTCTTTTTTCGTCATCTTTTTTTTTTCGTCGATTTAGTTTTATTTTTCTCGCTCTTTTCCTTTGGCTAAGAATTTGTGGTAGGCAGACTTCCAGCGCCCAAAGGTCACATATCGGTGACTTGGGAAACAATAGATACAAAACAATTTGGCGTAGCTTGCACTGGAGGCGCAATGCTAAAGAGACAGCGAAGCTGATGGGCACCTAGATAGTCCTGGATTTTGGGCTAGGCTAAGCACTACCAAGTCAACCCCAGCATTTTGTAAAATTTATTGATTATTGATCGATTATCGATTAGCTATTGATTGGCAATCGATTGGTTATCGCAAGGTATTGGCTGCGTATATGGGCTAGGTTAAGCATTACCAAGTCATCCCCAACATTTTCCAGAATTTATTGATTATTGATTGATTATCGATTAGCTGTTGATTGGCTATCACAAGGTATTGACCACGCATTTGGGCTAGGATAAGCACCACCAAGTCATCCCCAGCATTTCCAGGAATTTATTGATCGATTATCGATTAGCTATTGATTGGCTAATCGATTGGCTATCCATGACTGGCTAAGCTTAAGTAGTCCCAACCATGCTTAGCTACACTTTCGCTAGTTCACAGGGGTATGTGCCATTGCGCTTGCACCCTTTCTGCGCTGCCGCCAGGATCGGCCCACATTTTTGGTCCGCAATGGACGGACTAACGGCCGGCTTAACTCCGCTGTTAAAAGACGAAGTGCCTAAAGCTACGTCGGACAAACGCGTGACCAATACGGCAGGATGGCGGATCCCTAAGGAGAACTCTATTCCGCCACTGAATTCCGCGATGCCCCGCACTACTTCCAGATTACAATGGTTAGAATACGTGCACAGCTGCCCATCATACACGCATACGTTCCCGTCATCAAATGCGCTTGATGGAATCCTGCGCAAACAAGCGGGAGAATGTACGAGCCGTGGCACCCTTCCACGGCAGTCGGTGCTATAGCGCGGCGTTTAGAAGTGGCTCTAAGAGTTAAATACCTTAAAAGACTAAAGGTGAGAGAAGAATGTACTTAAAGCGCACAAAAACTGGCTTTTAGACATGCCGAAATCCAGAAAAATTATGCGTCACAGCCTGGAACAGTTTCGGGAGAGTGGTTTATGTAACAACTAAAGAAGCGAGTCCGCCAGCTCCAGTGGTGGCGTACGAAGAAAACGTTACACAAACCAATACCGAACAGTATGTACTGCTCGATGGCCTGTCATTTGTGATGACCATCTGGTGCTCATAATATTGTAAATAATTCCTTTACATCCGTAATCTCATTAGTTGTAATAAATACCATTAAAAAGAGAGAGAAAAAAAGATAAACTTCAGCGTTGGCGTACCGGCAGTATTTCCGATAGCCACATTAAAGACCCGGGTTTGATTCCTCGTCACAGAAATTTTTTTTCGCGGTTAAATTTTTTCTTTTTTTTGATTTTATTGCAGCAGTTTCTCTAACGCGGTGAAAACGTTTCTCCCACTTAGATCGTATAATAGCAAATGACAGCAACAGCGCGTCTTCACTGCTACTTGACATCCAGATCAACTGCACCGCTGGGTCGTGCGTATAAGTAGTAAAGTACGGCACGTTTATTGCATTGTTTCTACACTTCGTTTATTCCGCTATTTTTACATTTGCTCTGTTATGCCACGCAATGGCGGCGCAATAAACTTACTCAAATGCGCCACCCACTGTTTGATGCGGGTGGCTGTCCGGACGCACTGCTTCCTGTCATCTTGCCTTGTTAGATGTACACAAGGGGCGAAAAAGGTTTTCGCCACGTAAGGCGAACTGCCGCAAGCAAGAAAAAAAAAAAGGAAACGAAAGAAAAAAATTACCAGTGGTCCCTGATGCTACAACTAAGACGACTTGAAGGCGAAAGCCTGAGCGCCGCTAACTCAATGACACGACGACTACTTTCTTTAACAGCGGAGCTGTTCAAGCTCTTGGTTAGGCCGCGTAGTGCTAACAAAAAAAAAAAAAAAAAACTGCGCCTGGCGATGACGACACTGCGCGTTGCCTAGCAACCACCTCGCGAAGCGGCGTGTGCTTCGCCTCCTCTCCGTGCCGTTCACATGTTGCCTTGACGTGGGACGTTAAGGAGAGGGAAGGAGAGCATGCGCGCGGCGCGCGCTATGCTCGGGAGAGAGGAAGAGAAAATGAGAGCGAGAGATAGAAATTGTAGCAGCACCAACGAGGCAACGCGCAGAGCAGCTGGCGACGGCGTCCACGTTTCCCCGTGTTCGCGCCGACCGCGCGCGGTGTCCGTGACTGCAGCCAGCGCCTCTGACAGCGGCTCGGCACGTTTCGACCAGCCACGCCCTGGCAAGTGTGGATGCTCAGCTTGGCCGTGACGTCACCGGGGATATAAAGCTCGGAGCCGCCGCAATGGTGGCAGAACTCTCGTTGACTGTGTGGCGAGTACATGTAGCCTTGATATGGGACGACCAAAGAAGATCCGGACACCAGAAGAAGAAGCCGCTCATCTTGAAGCGCATCTCACGTCAAAGCGAGAATCTGTGCGTCAGCGGCGAGCCAATTCAAAATACCATGCCTAGCAGCACTTAGCATTGCCTAGCAAAACTTAGCCAAGCCTAGTAAAACCTGGAAGAAGCTAGGTCGATCACCAGCTCCGCTGTTTACTCCAGCCTTGCACCACTAGTGAAAGCTGCCCACATTTTTTTTGCTGAGTCATCATCACCCTGAAACCACAATTTGCAGTCATTTTTGCAAGTCACCCTTCCTATGATTCACCACACTCGAACCATGACGTAGCACTTTTTTTTGCGGAGTCACTCTCACTTGGACTCTGAAATCTCACATATATTCTTTTGTGCAAGTCACTCCCCCACTCCATAACCTCTTGACTCATGCTTAATTCACACTTGATTCACTCTTGATTCACCTTATCACTGCTTGGCTCATCTTCATTCACTCTATCATCTCGGTTTTACTTCTATCACACTTGGTTTGCTCTATTACTCAAAATTTTCAATTTTCATCACTCTTGGTTTACCCTATCACTACTTGATTCACCTGAATTCACTCTTCATTTACTCTCCATTATCTTAGCTCACTCTAGCTCATCATTACCTTTCGTATGACTCCTATCACCCAACTAAACCCCTTTAATTCACCTCATTCACCTCTCTGTATACCCAGTATCACTTGAGTTCACTTGCTTAATCATTCTTCCACCCTTAATCGTGTTTTAATTATCGCCTCTTATCCGAAATGGTCCTCTTAGAGGACCATTTCGTGTCGACGACGCGGTTTTAAAACAGCCTTGAAACGGGGACCTCACTATGAGACATATAAGGCTTTTGCCTTAAAACTTGTGAAGTGGTATCCAGCCAAGGTACTCAGTGCATCAATTTGTAGATTTTACCGCAACACCGACAAAACGGCTGACTTGCGATCATTTCTGTCCAGGTTTCTGCCGCATAATTTTTAACCATTTCGACCTTTCTAAAACCAATCTTTGTGCGCTTTATCTACATTCTACTCTAACCCTTTATCTACAATGTATTGAACACAAACCACCATGAATGTTTTGTTAGAAAAGCGAGCCCTCAGCTACGTTGTCACTGATTACCAGCCGAAAATGGCTTTAAGCGTATAACTACGACGTCTCATACGACGCCGTAACTAGCGCTACCAATTTTTAAGTATTTATTAGAGTTTTGCAATAGCATAGTGTTATGATTACAGCAATCTCTCGAAGAAACGTCAAGAAGAACTGGTTTGAGCGACGAAGCAATGGTTGAGTGTTCGCCTGTACGAACCTGCCAGATTGCCCGTTGTGGTATAGCTTATTGAATAGGACGGTGCGCTGCTAAGGGGCACGAGGTCATGGAATCAAATCCCAGCTGCGTCGGCTGCATTTCGATGGGGGCGAAATGCAAGAACGCCCGTGTACCATTCATTGGTTGCATGTTAAGGACTCCAGGTGTGCAAAATTCACCCGCAGTACCCCCTACGGCGTGCCCCATAATCATGTCGTGGTTTTGGCACGCCAAAATTTTATTCATTTTTAATTTCAACGTCGTTTTGTGCAACATATGCCCTAAAGACATAAACATTTATAATCGTCTAACTATACATTGTGATTTGGCACAGACATAATGCCTGCCTCTTCCAGTAACAAGTGAAGATGAAGAAGCACGTATTGGAGCAACAGAAAGCTGTATCGGGAGTTTCTCATGTTGCTCTACAATCTTCTCATTGACACTTTTCATCTAACTATAATAATTGAGAAGTTGATTCATTAATTAGGACTAATGATCTAATTAGGCGGAATGCGAAATATAATCTGAGTATCTCGAAGCGACGGCAAACAACATTACCTTCGTTTTGCCCAGGTACGTGGCATTTGCATATTTTTAAAGTTTGGCTAAAGTTAAGTAACACACCCTGTATGTATGGCTTGACAAAAATGTCTTCGGTGTTCTAGTGTCCTACGAATCGACCTCTGTCAAAGTGGTGCAACCTTCAAGCCTGTAACTTGAAGACACATCACGGGCAACATCAATGTACTTTGCCACACCCCATTTAGAGCAAGAAAATCTCGCTTCGTATCTTGACTCCATAACTGCGCGACAATTAGTCTGACAAGTCAGGCAAAGCATGGCCTTTTCAAAGGGCTTGGCGTTCAAGAAGATGGTACGGCGTTGTGCTGTTACACCCAACTCAAGAGCATCGGTATTGTGATCAATTGTCGCATTGTAATGCCCTTGATATCGTATGTATAGCCTCAGTTAAACGAACATTGCGCTCATGACAAGGATGTCATTTTCAAGCAGCAAAAAGAAGACAGAAAGGAACCTAGGTCAAGCGGAGGAAAAAGATACGCGGGCGACTAACTGGAAATTCCGCCTAACGTTTGCATCATCGTATTCTTTATTGTGTGCCTGCCAGTTTTCATGCGTCAAGGCATTCCCGACGGTGAAGATCAAGGCACGCAGATCCCCCACCCCCATCAAAAAAGAAAAGTTAACAGCTTGTAATTGTGGATATGTCGTGATGCATTGAACTAGCAGTTACGCACAATGTTAGACGCTATTGTAGCGTTACACTGCTACACACGAGGTTCCGGCCTCAAACGTCGGGTGCACGTTAAGAACTCCTGGTGGTCAAAATTAATCCGTAGTCCCCCACTACAGCGTGCCTCATAATCAGATCGTGGTTTCGGCCCGTTAGACCCCAAAATTTAATTTCTTAGACACACTACTACTATCTCTTCTTTTGGCCTCACTGTTGGTGAGATGAATTTACGCCACAGGGGACAGGATGCAGATGGGTTTTCTACGCCAACTTTCGACGACATCTTGTTTGCTTTTAAGTGGCATGGTTATAAATCGGAAACGCAGCTTTCTTGAGACGTCATAAAATGTAGGATGACAGCAAATGTCGTTGTTCACTTTGTGCGAATATTTTCTATTGTACTGCATTTAACCTAAGGCACAGCACCGGATCAACCCTTCGGCGTTATATTGATGTTGCGTGTTTTGGTTGAGAAAGACGTGAACCCGAAATAGCAACTGTTGCTGGGGCAACGTTCAAAGGTACTTTGATTCTTGTTAGAGACCGAGGTCAGTCCTTGATTACCTGCGCACATGAAATGAATGATTTCGAATCTGCATTTTTGTTTCAGTTTACTTTGAATACATTAGCTTGAGTTCAACAAAACCAGTTGTTGTTATTGTCGTTGGGGGCTTGCTGCCACAAAATTGGAAATATATCCCAAGATTATGGATGAAAGAAATCCACGCTTTAAATGAACGGATGAATGAATGAATGAATGGATCGATGGATGAATGAATGAATGAATGAATGAATGAATGAATGAATGAATGAAAATTTTCACATTTGCTACTTGATAAAATGTTAAAAATTCACACAACAATATAAAAAGAAAAGTCGCAGAGATGCATTTATGCGACGCAATGTAGTACCGAAACTCATAATATCATTTACACGAGCAAGTAGCAATGGCGTTGGACGGGGATTAAAGAAATACCGAGGTAATATTACCAAATAAGTAATGCCAAATAGCTCTATTCACTGGTATAGAACAGCAAGTAAGTGCTAAAAATTCACGCAAGCCAGGAAGCAATGAGGAATGGTATTGTAGTTTTCCTGTGACAAACTTATTTGCCAAAGGTTCTAAGGTATCACTTGCTCTTTCTTTTTAAGTTGTCATACGGGATTTACACTGCTGCGTCCACTTTGTTCATTTCATGGTGCTCACTAGTGCCTGCATTCTCGAGCTGGTGGGCTAGTCACTGCGTACGTGGACCTTTTTCGTTCTTAGTTTTTATAATCAGTGATTGTGCATTATATACCTGGAGTAGCATGCCGAGCCAGATGCACAACGTTTACGTGAGCAAGTCACAATGGCGTTGGATCGAGAGTTAAAGAATACTAACCAAGTTACACGACACTATTCACTCGTAAAACAGCTAGGGAGTGCAAGAAAGTCCCGTACAGTACTGAACAATAAAATACGGCGTATTGTGTTCTTTTCCTGTGGCTAATTCGTTTACCTTGAGTTCTAAGCTATCAGCTGCTCCTTTTTCTTTTTTTCTTCTTTTTTTGCGATATTGTCGCCCAGGATATATGCATTGTAGCCTCCACTTTGGTCCTTTCATGGTGCTCACAATCGCCTCTATTCTCGAGTTAGTTTGCTAGTGCGTGTGCGTGCTTGTTTTTTTTTTTTTATAGCTGATGATGTATTACGCCTTTATTAGTAGGAAAAGCTTGTCGCTATGCTGATATCTTCAGTTAACACTAAATATTATCTCTTTGCGCACTCGCGTATTTTGTAACACTGATACTGGTCTTTGTATACTCGCTGTCTTTGTGATACTCTTTCAGTGACAACTCTTGAAATGTCCAAGTTTCGTACAAGTTTGGCAAGCTAAATGTATACGTCGCGCGAAAAACATGGTGGCGTGTGTCCGAGGCTAGATGGTCGGGGATATTACGCAGCGCCATATTTCTAAGCAGTGTAATTCAAGAGAGCATATATTCAAAATTTCATAACGTTTTGTTCCCTATACTGCTTATGGCAGTGAAGGCTCGCCTCTGCTTAGAGGGACGCGACCACCGTCCAAGCACCGTTTTTTTGTTTTGTTTTTTACGTCGAGACTTGCATGGAAAATATCTCTATGCTGGTCATATATCGTAGAGATTCAATGAGGGTAGGCTTTACAGAAGCGCCAGTGGTGGCACGTTGTGAGCACATGCGATATATATTGCACCACCAGCTGCCACAGAAATATGTATATGTTGCTGTCCGTGAACTAATTGGCTCCGTTCGGCTACCAACTGCCGTGCATGGGGGCGGCGCTTTGCCGTCTCCGTGATATTTTATAAGAGCAACATACTTGCTACGGAAAAAAAATCTGTCTGTCTCTGTCTCTGTCTCTGTCTCTGTCTGTCTCTGTCTGTCTCTGTCTGTCTCTGTCTGTCTCTGTCTGTCTCTGTCTGTCTCTGTCTGTCTCTGTCTGTCTCTGTCTGTCTCTGTCTCTGTCCTGTCTGTCTCTGTCTGTCTCTTCTGTCTCTGTCTGTCTCTGTCTGTCTGTCTCTGTCTGTCTGTCCTCTGTCGGTCGCTGTCTGTCTCTGCTGTCTGTCTGTCTGTCCTGTCTCTGTCTGTCTGTCTCTGTCTGTCTCTGTCTGTGTCTGTCTTATATCTATTGCGCTCTTATAAGCTCTCCCATATGTCCTCACTACCTCTATCACGTGACTGATTTCCCACACTTCCCACACATACTTCTTTCCACTTTCACATTCCTAATGGTAAAGCATTAATGTGGAAATTTTAGTGACACTCTTCTGGATCCTTTTATTTCCCACTTCATCATAAAACTGTTCCCCTTCTGCAACGCTTTCTGCAGCATAGGGATTAGGAGGGCCTGCCCGGCATATCGACAAGACGCGGACTACGTAACCCACGTGATTCACGTGACCGCGGTTTACACTGTCTTCGGGTCGGCCCACTTTTCATCGTGCCATCTCTGGCACAAGCCCCGTTTACTGCTACACTATCTCTCAAACCGGCCCACCTTACTCGACAAGGAGCCGACCGCGCAGATGCGCCGAACCCCGGGAAAGAAGGCATAGGAAGGTTTGCTTTAATAAATATAAGCACTTGAAAGCGTGTGCATTCGTTGCAGTGAGTATGTTTAGGTACCGCTTGTAGTTTCATGGCGTAATTCCGAAGAGAACAGAGCCAGAACATCCGCAGAGGTAGTACAGATGGGGCTACATATGGGCCGATTCGTTATGAGTGCTGCCCGATATGCAGTGTCAAATAATTTACACCCTTAAAAATGAATTAGCGAGTAAATCAATATATAACTCACACCCGTATAACCTTCTTGTTTACACCCTTATTCATTTTTAAGGGTGTAAATTATTTTAGTGTGTGAGCTATTCGGCAAAATAGCAGCCGTAGCAGGCACGGTGAACTAAGTCCATGAGGGTTCGTCTATAGAAAGCTTCGCTTTAATACAGGGCGCCACACCTATGTTTGCACACATGTGCAAGCAAGCGCACCGCCTGTCCAGTGCGCGTTCCCTTGAAGGAGCCGATCGCGGCACGGCACCGGCAGAAGCAACAGATTGGCCGCGCCGCCGCCACCGCTTCCGGTGGCAGCGGCAGAAGCAGCTCGCTTGCGACTAAGCTGTTTCAGGGAGCTGTGTTTCAAAAGGCAGCTTTTGTGCTCAACTCAATGGACCCCCTCTCTAAGGGAGTGTCTGCGAGTGGGCGCGAGGCGCCGGGCCCCTGGTCTGAGCGCGCGAGGCGGCTCTCCGCGCTCGCTTGTACTATTGCGACGCGCAAGCGTTGAACCGTGGATGCTAATACACTGAAATAGTGGAGCCCGATAAGAAAGAAAGAAAAGCTTCGCAAGTAAAGTTGTTCGTAATGGGAAGAACACAAAACGAGGCACTTGGAAACATTTCGCGATGCGCGAGCGGGCTTTTCAAGTTTCTTATCTTGTCTTGCGGGACCGCTTTGCTTCAAGCTGCACTTCTTTCTGTGCTCGCGTCCGCAGTTCCGTCATTTCGCTATGTCTGAGTTTCGTTGGCGCGTTATCGTTTTTGCACTCCTATTTTTTTTTTTTTTTTTGAATTTCCATTCGAAGGCCTTCGCTCCTTTTGTATGGCTTGGCGAGATCCGTCTTTGCAAGGTCGTTCAGTGGTTAATCAAAGGATTCGCTTCCTGCTTCTCTTCAGCTTGCGCTTCTCACACATCGGCTCTTTGTGTCCGGGGTGTGAATCAAGTTGCGACAAAGGACGCGTCTTCTTCGGTCGCTTCCTGCCTCGGATCGCGAGGCGGTCGCTTTTCAACACCGCAGCGCGTGGGGCTTTAGCAAATTCTTTTGCAGCTCTGCCAAGACGCTCCACCTCCTTCCCACCCTCCTACACGCCATCTTCCCGGCTTCATCCCACCGCTGTACCTTTCCAGGGAAGCGAGGCAAAGGAAGAACTGCAGCGAATCAACGTCGTAGCTTAGCGCTGAAGCGTCCTGCGTGTCCCTGTTCGCGTCTGTCTCACGTGATGCTATGAATTCATTAAATAACGTGCGCTCACTGGCACAACAGTGTTGATTAAAATACAGCGCTATAGCATAAGCATAAGCTATAGCATGTATGTGTCAGATGAACACACATATAGTTCAAGAAAGGAGTAGAAAGGAGAGTTAATTTATTAGAAAGGCAGAGAGGTCGGCCTGAGATAAAGGAGGTTTTAGTTGAAAGGGCTGAAAGTTCGGGTTATGCAGCACGATAACTGTCTCTCAATAGAGGACACCTCAACCGCGCTGCACAGGGGGATGGAGACTGAAAGATAAGAGTAGAGAAAGAGATCGCAGGCGTAGCAGCAGCATCATCCAAAGCGCCGCAGGCGCGAGGGGTTTACGTCGCGCGCTGTCGCAAAGAGAACGCGCCGCCTGGCAGCGCACGCCACATGCAAACGAACAAACAAGAGGGGGAAAATGTCGCAGTTTCACTCGAAAGGCGAAGCATCAATTGCGATAGCAACTTAGTAGAGAGCTATACGGAGTAGGGATAGTAGTTTTATCAGCTGTATAAACTTGGACATGCGGCAGCACCAGCAACGCGCAGAACTGTTGTCGACACCGTCGCCGTTTTACCCGCGTTCGCACCGAACGCGCGCGGCGTTCGTGACTGTTGCCAGGGCCTCTGGGGGCGGCGGCTCGGAGGTTTTTGACGAGATCAGAACGGGAAACTCGTCGTGCAGCGTCGGAAGTCTTTACTACCTTCTCGCCTGGCAACGTTTTTATATAAATACGCATTTGGTGCTGCAGCTAAACGTCGCCTCCCCTCCCGAGCCAGGGTACCCATTGGAAGGTAATTGAATGACCGATCCTCCGAGCAAGATCAAATATTTGTAGGATGTCTAATGTTAGCATGTAACACTGGCCTCTCCTCGAGAAAGAATCAATAGCTTGCAGCGCTGATGTTTCGTCAGAAAGAATAGTCCATGTACGCGGTGTCAGATAGGAGAAAGGAGCAGCCCAAACGTAAGAGAATGAGGCAAATCAAAGAAGCCGTTCAATATCGTGCGCTATTCAATTGAGGGGTCTGTGGGCTTTACGGATACCTATATGAGGCGACATGATACTGCCACGAATTAAAAGGTTGCTCAGTTTTTTTTTTATACAGGATGTCCCAGTAATGTATAGCCAAGTTCAAAAGAAGACTGGTACAATATACAATTTAGGGAGCGACGGTGCTCGGTCATCAGTGTTCATCCGCCATTAGGATAGTTTTCGTACAGTCATTACCTGGTTAACTGGCCAAGAATAAATAAACAAGTTCTGACTTTTAAAGTAGAGGGTTGATTTTTGATGGGAAAGCTGTTAATGTGTCCTAAAACATCTCTTTCAGTCATTTTCAGCGCGCTATGCATCTGCCTAATTATTTTTTCCGCGCTTTACTCGTGGTGCGAGAAATACGAGAAGCGCCGCGACACCGGGGATCCCAAAAGGGATACAAAGTGACTAACTCCGCACATTGCCTGACTGGGCAACCGCTTGGTGAATCCGTAGGCTGCGATAGTCACGCGAAACGGGCAACTCGCGATCAGCGGAAGCCAACACAAACACTGAAGGCTTGCCGTTTCCAGGCGCGGTTGCAGAGACAGGCAATATGCAGGCAATCAGCGCGGTCAATGGCGGACGGGAGAATTTCAGAGAGACGCATTTCTCGTGGTGTCCCACTGCTTTTGCAGCTATCCCGAATGCCGTTTGGTTGCATAGCCGCACTCGGCTCGGAATGTCAATATGTGTATCCGGGTCTCGCGAAATAGTCACAAGCGTCTGGCACGTATTGCGCAAAGAGTAATTTATTCCATTCAGACTCATTTGGTTTACACTTGGTCTGTCAATAGCAGCACAGAACTCGTCTTTTTTTGCTCTTTCCTTGGCGGAGACGGAAGGCTACGTGGCTGTAGCCGAACTTGGGAAGTCGGCAAATCTGACGTGCTTGTAGTGCTTACTTCCTGGGCGTCATCCTGAACAGCAGACTCGTAGGGTGACTAGCTGTGGACAGTGCATCAGAGACATCACTGCAACGGCTTTCACGCACTCCAGTGAATTTCTGACATGCGCTGGGGCAGCCAAAGAAGCTCGCTGCTCAAACTACATGTATCGCTGTAGTGACCAGCCGGATGACTTAGCAACTACCGCGGATGGGCCCATCAGAGACCTAATATGTACAGTCGCGAGCAAAAGTTTCTGGACCAAAGGTGCCACGATTTTTTTTTTTTGCACGATTTAAATTTTTTGCTGATGCCATGGTCTCCAAACTTTTGCTCGCGACTGTACGTCTAGAGATTATACGAGGGCGATTCAGAAAGTATCGCCTACAGGCCCACTACTTTGCCAATAGTACTGCAAACATTTTGAACTCTTTATTATCAATGCGCTGATGTTTAAGCTATAGAATGTCACTTACCTCACCTTCCTATCTCCTCTCGTTCCAGAGTAATTGAGCAAACCATGACATCCAGTGGTGACGTCTGGTTGAAACAGCGGGCTGTAATTGAATTTCTGAGTGCGGAATGTTGTGCGCCCCTCAACATTAATCGCCGTCTGACGGCAGTTGACGGGGATGCCTGTGTTGACGTCAGCACTGTGCGGAGGTGGGCAAGGACTGTGAAAGACCAAAATCCAGCCCCATCAAATTATTATTATTTATTATTTGATTTGTAAACATATACACAGGAAAGAGAAAGCGAGGAGCAAGGCTGGCAACTGCCACCGGAAGGGGCACAACGCTTGCCTACCCTTCAGAAAGGAGGAGACAAACATAGAAATGGAAGATAGGAAGGAGGGGAGGAAAGGTGGAAAGAAAGAGCCAGATGACAAATCTCAAAGAATAAAGTAAAACACACAGTAGGGCCCGTCACTGCAGGTCACGTTACTAAAGAATGTAAAATAGAAGAAATAGTTCCTGGGTTACAAACGTGCCCCTAAGTTCGTTACTTCTAGAAAAGTAAGAAGAGCGCGATGAGCCTGATCGCGTCGAGACTCACAACCACTGGGGTACAAACATTCGCTTAGTGTCGTACACCGCAGGCCAAGGAGATAGATGATAGTCCCTCACTAGTGACATGCGCTGCGCACTGAAAGCGGGACACTCATATATCAGGTGCTCAAGTGTCTCGCAGCAACCGCAGGACGTACACGATGGACTGGCCACACGTCCTTGTCTGTATAAGCGATCGCACACGTTCACACAGCCAACCCTTAGCTTGAGGAGTTGCGCTCTAGCGCGACGAGGCAAGCCTCGACCGCGAACACCGAGCGGGAACGTTCCATTTGCGACGCGCTCGTATGGATGCTGCTTGAGTAGGTGGCGACGAATCAGCAGACGAGTGTCATCAAGCTTGCACAAAGGGTGTGTTCCAATTGTGGGCAGCATCGAAAACTGTCTACGTAGACAGCTAAGGAGACAGCCGAGACAACTTCGAGGCCATGTAATGGAACGTGTTTCGAGCCGTCTGGATGACGTATGGAAGACGCGTCTGCGACGAGACGCCACCTCGCGGCGACAAGAAAAAGTTGAGAAAAGCACGCATTATTTCTGAATCTTAAGTCTTTGCGCCTGCGAACCTATGAAAAACACGATGTGACTTACATTAATGGCGTAGGAAAGCACGTGTACGTTTTCTTGTGCGCAGACGACCTTCCTATCGGCTTTCCAAGCATCCTATTTAGCCACCATCTTGTTTGGACAAGAAAGTAGCCTGCATCGTTTTTGACTTCGATGCTGTCTTCGCAAAGCTGTCTACTTTGACGCCTTCGTAAGAATTGGAACGATCGAGACTTAAGATGGCCGCTGTCCACTTAGCCGTCTACTTTGCCGTCTTAGGCGAGTATTGGAACACAGCCAAAGTTTCAGGGCAAGCACAGTCCTTATGAGTGCAAGTTGAAGCCAGCCGATCAGCCTCTTCCTTTCCGGCGATCGTTACCTGTGAAGGCATCCATTGGGCAACGAGAGATACCCCACGTGATGAAATTTTGTTGGCTGAGTCAGTAATGCTGCGCACAACTGGGCAATCAATATGATTGCATTGTAATCTGCTAAGTGCAGCGTGGAAGTCCGTAAAGATGAGAATATTCGATGTGATTAAGTCCTCTTGCACGTATTTCAGTGCAACATTAATTGCTGCTAGCTCCGCAGTAGTTGAAGAGGCTGGATAGGGTATACGAAATATACGTCGTACTTCAGTCGAAGTGCAGAAAAAAAGCTGCAGAGGCGCCTTGACCGTCGCTGTGTACAGATGCATCTGTGAATATTTGAAGATAATCTGGAAATCTTTTGAACGTGTGCGACTGAGCCTATTTAAATATTGCCGAAACAGGCATATCAGACTTTTCTGTATGTCAGGGATTGTGAGGTCAATGGGAAATACGTGTTTGGTGACATCTTTCGGAGGAGGAGGCGTAACTGAAGGAGCATGTTCAGAAATATCAGCAATGTTCATAAATAATGCCGCCATTTTTCCCATGCGAGAAAACGGGCCGTGAATCGAACGATCAAGGTGCGTCTGACCATTCGACGCACGGTGCATACGCTCAATATGATATGTGCCTCTTTTATCTATCGCTGCCTGACTTTTGTTCCGAGGAGGATATTCAATCAGTGACCTGTGATAAAACAGGTCACAAGGGCTACTACAGTGGATAACATCGTTCGGTGCCGGGTGTTAAATGTCTTGGTGATGTAACGTTAAATGCATTTCCACACTACTTAACGCTGTTTTAAAATCACGGCGCCCATGATTCACCTGAAGAAAATTCCAACTCTACGAAGACCTTTTAAGGTCCCCTCGTGTTAGGATAACCGAGGCTATACTGAAATGCGAGATCGAGAAGTCTTGCTAATGCCACCCCTTACGCGTTCAACAGCACCGGTATTAGTCTACTTTTCACGAATACCTAAAGATATCGTAAGTATCAATCCAAGTGGTTATAACCATTTAATTCGCAAGATACTCATACAATCGGAGCGAAAGTACGACAAAAGTCGCAATTAGCTAGCTCAACTACGAGAAGCACTGTAATTTCGTCAGCCGCCTCAGTAAGCGGCCTAAATACGTTTTTCAGAGAAGACTTCAATCCTCTATTTGTCTTCACCAAAGCAATTAAATGTTTCTTTCGACGCACTGTTCCAAAACATGGGGTCCGTATTCACAAAAACCTCTTCAGCTAGAACTGTTCATGAGAGAGAAGTTTAGCTAATCCTGATGCCGAACATATTATTCAGCCAAGGCTAGCGGTCAATGGCAAAGAACAATTACAAACAAACACCTGTGAATTCGGCCTTAGGTTTTCTATTTTATTGCAGCGTTCGTGGTGGTGGTGGTTGTGGTGCTGAATTGTAGCAAGAGGCGGGTTTAGCCTGGCGATCAAGGCCGGCAAACGCTCCGCCCAAGCGTCGCTTACAATATCGCTGCAGGGTTTCACCATATGTCAATCAAACCAGTCTCTATAGAATTAGATAAGGATACGTGAAATTTCTTAGCGGGCTATAACTGATCCCTCGGGAAATACAAGGTGTTGTAGGCACGCATGCGGAAGGTCCTTTTTCATTTTTTTTTGCAGATTCTCCAGGGACGATGTACGGGACGTTCCGAAAGTAAGTTTCGTCATTCTTTTTAAAGAGAACCTGGTGCACCAGGTGAAACAAACAATTACCATAAGAATCCATGCCCGTTGCTGGTTCAACGACGGAAGGAGCGTCAGCAGAGGAGGAATGACGTATGCGCAGAGCGCCGAAGAAGAGAGAGTAGCAGCAGACCGGCGTGCCCGAGGTTATTTCGAGTACAAATCACGATGGCTGACAAACGTGTTTTGACAACGTGGTCGCCAATGGAAGTACGTGCTGTTATCTGGTATAAATGGGCACATGCGAGTAGTGTACCTCGTATTTTTACTACTGTTCTCGTACGACGCGACATTATTAACATACAGCTGTTGAGTCTCACACTCATGTTTGTACGGAAGTTTATCTACATGACTAGAAGTGCAACTCGAAGGTAGAAGAGGTTTCATGGGAAGGATGATATGGGGTCGGAATTACTAAAAAAAAAAAAAAAAGCACACTCCTCTAGCATGCGCATGCGTGTGTGTCTTCGTGTACTTCTTGCGTGCGAGCATGGAGCATCTGTGTAGATGCGGCCGCCTGTACAAGTATACGTGCGTGCTGATCTGGATGGTGGGTATTGCGGCAAAACCATGTGTTTTCGAAACAGTTTTCTTGGACACAAGTTACCCCTCCAAGCCGCGGTATTGCCCTCTATTTTGTGGTGGTGCGGTCATAAATATTTGTGAATACAGTGAAATATACGAAGACGAATGGACAGATAGAAATAGACAACGCAACTTTTACCTTAAGAAGCGTGTTTCTTTGCTGTTTTCCCGTGTACGCGATAAATTATGCATCGGAAAGGAAAATGCTGGTAATGTGCTATTTATTCTACTCAGGGCTTCTAATGTACGCTTACTCTTCATTGTGATTGCTGACATCGCTAAGATAATTTCACTGGCCTTCACCAAGGCTCGGAAAACAATGGCTGCTAGGAACCGGCGCCATGTCTGGATCTAAAATGCGTCGATTGCTTAACTCGTGAAATGCAACTGTCTTCACGTCATTTGCATGCGTCCTGGCATGCGCATGAAGGTTTCTTCTTATCAGGTTTGTATTGTTAATTGTCAAAGGAATGCATAAAGCAACCAGCGATGTGTCTTAAGCATAAGCGGTCCCAGGTCCTGCGTCGTCTTAAGGTCGCACATTTCGAAAGAATAAAATTGGCACTGAGTAGGCCACGTAACGAACCGTTATGGCAGGGGCAATGAACAATTGCCAGTTTAAGTTTTAGAATGAAGTAACAAAAGAGCATCTGCTCAGCAAAGCGATAGAAGCGATTGTTTAAACTCCTACTTCACGTTTTTGTTTGTTCTTTGTCATCATTGAAAGCCGCATTTCGGTATTGTTAAAGCATTGTGTTGTGCTCGAGAGCCTTTGCCATAAATTGACATTATCATTTGTGCACAATGCACTGGCATTGGGGAGTCGCAGCTCGGAAGCTTTACGTCGTGAGGACGCGTGCGCTTGTTAGCTTATGTTGTTTTAAGCAGTTTAGCTAGGTAGGAATTGAATGGACATACCTGTGTACCTTGGTTAAACAGCTGTTAATAAATCTTTTCTGCTTTTTGACTACGGTCAAGCTACTCACGTGTCTTTGATTACATGCTTAGTCTAAGTACATTAAGTTTTATAGAGCGCAGCTCATAGGCGCCCGTTCCTGGGTTGAGCGTCACCGTCCCTCGGCGTAAATGCGCGAACACGTTCGCGCCACTGCTCGCGCGTTCGTCGTCGTCGTCGTCTTCCACAGCTGGCTCCGATGCCGCTCATGATGCCAGCGTTCCCATACTGCCCCTCGCTCTCGTGCCATGGCTCGCGCGTTCGCCGTCGTCTTCTTCCGCAGCTGGCTCCGATGCCGCTCATCATGCCAGCGTTCCCATACGTCAGCGCCTTCCCTCTGCGAAGGTGCTGACGTCACTGGCCCACTGTCAGTCGGTGCGTTGATTTGGGTTTCAAATTCATTGCCTCAGTATATATCGCAAAATGAAAACGCGTATACAGCAGAGCTAAAATTTCGCATTAGGGAGTATCGTAACAGTCGGGCATATATTTAGCATCAGGATGACGGAATGAAAATTCAGTTTTACTGCTCTGAGCAGTTTTAGGCTCCGAATCTGGCTTTCTATGATTTCTCATTCGAACGTCAGGGCAACTTATATAAACTAAGAAAAAGTTATTGCAATTAGTTGGGTGATAATCAGCTCTATCTCTGGGAATGCGGTCAGGAAGCAAGCGCACTATCTCGTCAGCAGGACACCCGCAGCAACCGAGCCACCACGACGGGTGCTATACTTTGTTTTGATGTTCGCAAGGCAGACAACTCAGTTCCTCTGAGAAAGTCTTCCAGAAGCCCTCGTGGCCCCCGAGTAACCCCTTACGTTGCACAACTCCAATACTTTTGGTAGAAGGCTTCCAGAATATAAAGTATAAAACTTAATATTCTCAAAATTCATATCTTCAGTATTTCCCCCCTACCTGGCCAGCATGACCAGATTCATTGGAGTTGTAAATGTATATATAGCGTGCATGTGTTGCATGCGAAGAAGTTGCTTAAGCACGCTTAAACACACATCTACAAACAGAAACTAATTTATATAGAAACGTTGCGAGGCGAGAAGGTGGCAAAGACTTCCGACGCTGCTTGACGAGTGTTCAGCTCTGATCTGGTCGGAAACCTCCGAGCCGCCGCCAGAGGCACCAGCAACAGTCACGGACGCCGCACGCGTTCGCGTTTGGTGCAAACGCGGGGAAAACGCGGACAGCGTCGACCACAGTTCTGCGCATTGCTGGTGCTGCTACAGAGTCTTATGTGATGTGAAGCCTTGACAGATCTCGTACCATCGCCCTTCCCCGCAACATTTGCGACATTTGCACGTGGTAATTTGTGCAAGGTTTTGCGACTCGCCCAGCTTTCAATCAGTCTGCAGGGTTGTTTCGAGGTCTGTGAGTCACGCCAAGGTAAATGCTTGTATTCATTTATCCAACGATGTAATCTCTCCTTTAGCTCAGTGATACTCAAGAGCAAAGTCGGTGCCTGTGATGGCTGAACTGTGCGAATTGGTAACGCTCTGCATAATGCATGAAATAGTTAAGCACAATGACCCCAACCAGTGTGTCTATTCCAGTCGTCGTGCAGTGCCACTGCGTCATCCGGAAAGTGTACGAATAACTCTTTACTGCAGCTTTCTATACTGATCACACAAAACCTTCGGCAGAGGACAGCATTGGTTTCGTGATGCGAAGTTCTCACGCATAATTAGAAGAGCGTGCTAAAGGCGGGCAGCGCGAGAACTGGGCTTGACAATATCGCCAGGAATAATTAAGTTCTCGCAGGCTTCCTCACACTTAATGCTTCATACAAAAGGCAGGTTCCTCTGAATGAGCATCATGAAATATCTACTCTTCGAAGCATAGTCTTTGATAAACCCTCGGAAATAACCAGCAAGGTCGAGGAAGATTTGGACGGAATGGGAGCGGGAAGTTTCTCGATCTTCTTTCTCTTCACATTGGACCCTTACTTGGTAGTGTTGCTCTCACCATCAAATAAATTCCCAAGAAAAGCAACATGCTTTTTAGAAAAGCTTACTTTTTCTTCAGTTGGAATTTAAATTTGCTCAGGGCATCTAGGTGCTTCTGGCGTTCCTTTCTTGTGCAAGAAAGGATTGTAGTAACATCAATACATACATCACAAAATGTTTCAAGGAAGTCAATAGAAACAACATAAATATTTTTCTGAAACCATTCTCCAGAGCACTTTCAACTGCATTACAAACGGTTATAATCATGCAGGTCGAATGACATATATAGAAGGCAATGTACTATTTCTTTCTTCTTGTAGCGGCATTGGTAATTAACATATACATTGGTGTATTATTGAAAAATATGAATTCCTGCAGTTTCATGTATGGTATTCATTTTGAGCATTAGAAGAGGGAACAGTTCTGTCGAGCTATTTATCGGCCTGTAGTTTCTGTACAGACGAAATAAGTTGTATTATTCCAGCGCGATAATGAATGGGTGTGTAAATGTCGGCGTTTATGAACTTCCAATCCAAGATTCTCTGTAGTTCTCCTCTCAGCCAGAGCTTCTTGTGGAAAATGCTATGCTGCTTCCTTCAGATAACTGCCCTATCACGTAGCTTGAAAAGCGCATCGAAACAGCTGCCTCGGGCGGGTTCATTTCAATGAAACTTACTTCTAGGAACTTGAATGACGTCATCCACACTGCTGACATTCCGAAGAGGTCATGTAATTGCAGGAGCGCAAAGAGGCGTCGATTGCGTGCTTGCTTCATCGTGTTAATAAATGTTATTCTTAAGACCCTTCATATCTGGGCCAGTTTTTTGGCCATCTGGCGTGCTATATTTTACTGTAATTCACGTCCTAACCCTTCCATTTTTATGTCATTTGTGAACTGACCAGATGTTTCGGAGTCTGGTGAGGTTGTTTTGTTTTCAAACCTTCAGTATTTTTGGAAACAAGTGCTCGACCGCTACACAGGCCACTGCTAAATGCTCGTGTTGCATGCAATTCCCTGCAATCTATGAAGCAGCATCCCTTGCAAATACGTAACACTCAACGGGAACGCCTTACTTTTGCTTCCTTCAGGAGCTCGTAGTTTCTACACATCCTCGCTCGCTGCGCTTTGAGGCGAGGCGACGCTCTATCGCTGAGACTTGCTTGATGATGATGATAAGTGGTTCTTGAGGGAAAGGGAAAGGTTGGCGCTATCTTCTGCAGCCCTTGAGGGAGCACGGCTCAGCGCCATGACTTGCTTGCTAAAAAAAAAAAGCCGCAGAAAGTAGCGCCTCTTCCTCTACACAATCACACTCTCTCTCTTTTCGTATTGGGCTATCCCTTGCAAATACGTAACACTCAACGGGAACGCCTTACTTCTGATTCATTCAGGAGCGCGTAGTTTCTACACATCCTCGCTCGCTGCGCTTCGAGGCGAGGCGACGCTCTATCGCTGAGACTTGCTCGCTAAAAGGCTGCAGAAAGTAGCGCCTCTTCCTCTACACAATCACTCTCTCTCTCTCTCTCTCTCTCTCTCTCTCTCTCTCTCTTCATATTGGGCTAGCTTGTTTCACAAGATGTTGGTCTCTTGTGCATTCTGCTAGGTCTATCTATAAGGCTAATTCCTCTTTTTGCTATAAAGCGCGAATTTTGAACGCGCCCTCGACACCGTTCCCTGTGACGATGCCGGCAATTTCAATTCGTCTGCCATTTGCTAGCCAGTTGATATCACCTGTATTCCTTGTAATCAAGAAGTACAGGAGGCATACGTGAATATCTTGGCGAATATCTATAAGGATTCCACAGCTCCCTTGGTTCTCCGCAAGAAAAGTAGAAAGTTACCTATCAAAAAAGGGGTCAGGCAAATAGACACAATCTCTCCAATGCTATTCACTGCATGCTTAGAAGAAGTATTCAAGCTCTTAGATTGGGAAGGCTTAGGAGTGAGGATCAAGGGCGAATATCTCAGTAACCTTCGCTTTGCAGATGACATTGTCCTATTCAGCAACAATGGGGACGAATTACAACAAATGGTTGAGGACCTTACCCGAGAAAGTGTAAGAGTGGGGTTGAAGATTAATATGCAGAGTACAAAGGTAATGTTCAATAGCCTGGCAAGGGAACAAGAATTCAGGATCACCAGACAGCCTCTAGAGTCTGTAAAGAAGTACGTTTATCTAGGTCAGTTACTCACAGGGGACCCTGATCATGAAAAAGAAATTTACAGAAGAATAAAATTGGGTTGGAGCGTATACGGCAGGCATTACCAAATCCTGACTGGGAGTTTACCACTGTCGTTGAAAAGAAAAGTGTGCAATCATTGCATTCCACCGGTGTTAACATATGGGGCAGAAACTTAGAGGTTAACAAAGAAGCTCGAGAACAAGTTAACGACCGCACAAAGAGCGATGGACCGAAAAATGTTAGACCTAACGTTAAGAGACAGGAAGAGAGCGTTGTAGATCAGAGAACAAACAGGGCTAGCCGATATTCTAGTTGAGATTAAGAGGAAGAAATGGAGCTGGGCAGGCCATCTAATAGGTAGGACGGATAACCGGTGGACCATTAGAGTTACAGAAGGGATACCAAGAGAAGGGAAGTGCAGTCGAGGACGGCAGAAAACTAGGTGGGGTGATGAATTTAGAAAATTTGAAGCCGCAAGTTGGAATCAGTTAGCGCAAGACAGGGGCAATTGGAGATCGCAGGGAGAGGCCTTCGTCCTGCAGTGGACTTAAAGATAGGCTGACGATGATGATGATGATATCACCGCCTGAGGTGCTCGTTCTTCTACCGGCGATGCCAATACTTTCTCTTATCGAATGCAAATTTTGTCCATTCCCTTTCCTGCTCAAGCTCGAGACAATGACGGCGATCGTGGGCTTTTCTGAATAAGGCATACCGCAGCTCAATTACTAAGTTTGCATAAGGAGGCGAATGGGTCCGGGTATGAGGCATGTAGCAGTATGGCGTATGGGGCAGTCCGAGTTTGTAGTCGTCACCAGTGTGCGGCCTGCGCTATGGTGAGGGATGGGGCTGGGGGTGTGTATTCCCTTCGTTCATCCCGGTAGTACGAAATGATATCACGGAAGGAGAGCAGGCGCTCCCCGGCCCGTAGAGGGGTCTCGACTCCTCCTGCCCGGAATGTGAGACCTCGGGCCAGGGAATGAGCCTCCTCATCGCCAGGGAGGCCGGCATGTGCTGGCGTCCAGATAAGTGTTATGGAGCGCCAGGGCTGCCAGAAGTCTAGTAAGTGAGCAGCGGTGCGGGATATGTAGCCGTTGGCATAGTTGAGAACGGCAGATTTGGAGTTAGTGATTATTTTGGTGGCAGATGTAGAGATGCGTGCAAGCGCGATGGCTGCCTCTGTGGTGGAATTGGTAATGATTGAGTTGAAGGTTAGAAGATTTGCATGATTGTCGGCTACCGCCAGGGCCATGCGGGAGCCTGACGTATATTCCGCTGCGTCCACGTAGACCACCTCCTGGTCCTCGCTTCACTGTTTGTGGAGGGCCCGAGCACTTGCTATTCTGCGGTTCCCATTTCGCTCAGGGTGCATGTTCTTGGGGATGGGGGTTATGTTGAGGTTAGAGCGGAGGATAGAAGAAAGGGGGATCCCCTCGGTAGGGTGTGTAGTTGGGGTTAGGCTTAATTGGGATAATAGAGCGCGGCCAGCGTCTGAGTTAGATAGACGGGATATTTGTGCCGTAAAGGTGGCTTCTGTGAGTTCCTCAAAAGTGTTGTGGGCACCGAGTTTGAGGAGTCGGTCGTTGGATGTGCTAGGGGGAAGGCGAAGAGCCATTTTCGTGCAACTCCGTAGGAGCGCGTTTACCCGGTCTCTCTCCTTCTGTCGGAGGGGTAGGTATGGAAGGGCATATGTAGTGCGGCTTATGATGTAAGCCTAGGTAAGGCGAAGTGCGTTTCGCTCATGTAGGCCAGCCCGGCGGTTCGCTACGCGGCGAATAAGTCGGGTGCAGATGGTCTGTTGAGCGTGTGTTTGGAGAGTCTTTATGACTTCTCCGTGCGCGCCGTGGGAGTGGAGAACAATCCCTAGCACGCGGATTTTGGATACTAGTGGGATAGGATGGGTACCTAGCGTAAGGGAGATAGGAGGAATGACTGAATCGTGTTGCTTGGGGCGGTAGAGAAAGAGCTCTGATTTGGAAGGGGAGCAGGTCGGGCCACGCTCCTGTACATATGTATCGATGGTGGTTAGTGCCAATTGTAGATGTTGTTCTATTTCGGCGTCACTGCCGTGGTTTGCCCAGACAGTGATGTCGTCGGCGTATAGGCTGAAATGGATGTCGGAGACTTGAGCTAGTTGTTGGGGTAGGTGAAGAAGTGCTATGTTGAACAGAATAGGGGAGAGGACGGCTACCTGGGGCGTACCTCGTGCTTCCATTGCTATGCCTGGGACGCGGTGGTCGCCGAAGGTAAGTGTGGCTGTGCGGTGGCTGAGGAAGTTTCGGATGTAGTTGTACATCCTGGCGCCCACTGCCAGGGTTGTAAGGTTCTGTAGGATAGCTGAGTGTGTAACGTTATCGAATGCCTTCGTGAGATCCACACCTAGGATAGTTTTGGTGTCGTAGGTTTGAGAATCTAGAATGTGATGTTTTAGCTGTAGGAAGACGTCCTGTGTGGAAAGCCCAGGACGAAATCCAAACATACAGGTGGGCATAAGATCGTTGCCTTCTAGGTACTGGCAAAGCCTGGTCTGGAGTACATGCTCCATGATCTTGCCGACAAAAAAGGTGAGGGAGATCGGTCTGAGGTTAGAGGTGAGCAGAGGTTTCCCAGGTTTGGGTATGAACACGACTTTGGCCTCTTTAAATTGCTGTGGGAGGGTGCCATTTTGCCAGCACCCGTTAAAGTATTCAGTAATGGCGGAAATAGATTGGGCGTCGAGATTCCGGAGTGCCTTGTTATGCACCCCATCTGGGACGGGGGCAGAGCACGTGTTATTAAGTATCTGGAGTTCAGCCTGACCTTCTGCTTCTGTAATGGGTTGGTCAAGGAGGTCGTTAGGGGGGCCTGAATAGTCGGGGTATGTTACAGGAGGGTATGTGGGAAAGTACTGATTTCGAAGTTCTTGGAAGAATTCCGGTGGAGGTGTATGTATGAGTTTGGTGAGGTTGTGTTTTTGGGTGGTCCTAGATTGAGTGGAGTCTATGAAGTGCCTAAAGAGGTTCCAGGTCTGAGGTACTCATATTGCCATCTAGCTTGCTGCATAGTGATTCCCAGTTTTCTCGTGGAAGAGTCGCTGCGTGAGTCTCTATCTCTTTGTTGAGGCGGTCGAGGCGGCGTCTAAATGTTCGGTTCCAACGCTGCCTTTGCCAGCGTCGTTCTAGGCCTACTTTAGCTTCCCATAAATGCAGGAGGCGGGAGTCAACTGTGTCGCTTGGGCAGTCCTCTCGTAGGGGACGAGTTACGGATCGGACATCACTTTCTAATTGTTTGGACCAGTCGGTGATGTCCGTGATGGGGACGAAGGTGCGGGCCTGCTCTACATGATCGGAAAGAGTCCCACTTCGTGAGCTGCGGTAGGAATAGGGTTGTCATGTCCTTCAGCTGCTTTAGGCTTTTTACGTTACTTGGGGTGGAGTCCCGCTTTGGGAGGTGGGTTGTGTAAGAATTGAGCCGGGACACAAGATCGCTATAGCGGTCAGAAAATCGTTGGGTTAGCACGTCGAATCGGTGATTAAGAGCAGCATTGTTTTGTGTTATGTGGATAACCGCGTCTTTGAGGGTTGCACATTCATGGTTGATGTGAGTGATAGCGTCCTGCAATTTTGCCTCAAACCTAGCAGCAAAGGACTCAAGCAGGGTTGGAATGTCGTCTAGTGAGATGGGGGTGGAGGGAGAGGGTGTTGTGCACGGAGTTGAATTTGTAGAGGGTTGCGTGTCAGCCTCGATTGCTAGTGAATCAGGAGAGGAAGTAGGGTTGGAGTGGCTGGGCAAGGTATGGTCGGTGGGTGGGTTGAGGGGAGGTGGTTGAAGTGCAGTAAGAGCGGGGGTAGGTGAAATGGGAGATCCAGTGGCAAGAGCACTTATCTGGGCTTCCACTTTGGCGATGCGTTGACGAAGGGCGGCGGCTTCTGCTCGGGCTGCTGTAGCTTCTGCTTTGGCCGCCGCTGCCTCCTCCTGGGATTTCGCCAGGTCGTGCTGTTGACTGGGATTCGCTGTCATGGATGTCGTGTGCTTGTGAGAAGAGAGGGGGTGTCCCAGGCTTGTTTCAATCGCTTTGTCCAGGCTTGCTTGTGTTAGTCAATCGCTTTGTCCAGGCTTGCTTGGGTGGGTCCGGATGACAACTGGGGAAAACTGTCCCTGGGTGCGTTCCTGCTGTTGCGTTTCTGGGTGGCTTGGCTGTTTCCGTGGCTGGTGAAGATTTCATCCCTTGCACGATCCCGTGCCGGTAAGATGAGGGCCCTCACACAGAATGCGCTTGGGCGTACGAGCAAGGTCTTGTTGCGAATGCTGTGCTCCATAGCGGGGGCAAAGATTGGTCTTGGAGTTTGGGCATACGTCATGATGGTGACCTGGCTGTCTGCAATTGTTATAGGCATCCAGACTGCCGCGGTATGGGGTGCAGCGGCGGATGGCTCCCATGTATTTGATGGAGTGCGTCTTTCCCATGCGTCGGGCTGCTAGTATGGTGTACTCCGGATTTCTTCTGACCAAGTCTTGGTAGAGTTGCGTTGGGGTCTCGTCGTCATAGGCGTTTGTGATGACTCCTCTCGTAGCCCCCGGTGGGGGTGCCACGTAAGCCGTACGTAGCGCAATTCGAATCTATTCTATCTGCAAGAAGCGTTTACTTCCTCATTGGCGTTCAGCCGAGGATGCGCGATGCCGAGCTTGCTGTTTTTTCTTTCCTTCTTTCTTTCTTTGCCCCACGTGGCCGGCGCCGCCGCTACCGCGGGTGCGCAGAGGCGAGTGTCACCTGGTGGTGGTGAAAGGAACCCAGCGGCGCGCATGGCGCGCGGCTCCGCTGTGATTGGTTGGCCTATTCGGCAAGGGAATAGGCAGGCCGCAGGTGTGGCCACGAAATCCGGCGACATTCTAACAAAAAAAAAGCTTCGCTTCTAAAACAAAAAGAGAAAGAAACATGTGGTATAACGTTGCGCCATGCTCTCGACTGTCCTAGCAAGACCGTCTCACATTTGCACCTGCCCTTGTAATTGCCTTGCTTGAAATAAATTTAAGCTTTTCTGTGCTACATAAAGCTACTGAAAAAGCTTCTTTAATTGCTAAGCAGTGAGTATGGTTGCCTTTTTTCGTTCCCTCCAAACACAATGCATGGTCCATAAAATAATTTTCCGTTTGGTGGAATTTCATATGTACTATTCGTTCCTCCGTATTGTGTGCTCGCACAAATGCAACACGCGCATTATCATCCGTTACAGAAGGTAGCGACACTTCTCTTGCTCCCTGCTTCACCTTCTTTCCTTTTTTTTCTCTAGAATATTTTTTTTTGTGCCGACAGTTTGAACGTGAAGGTATCGAATGGCTCGATCGGCGTGTCACAAACAATATAGTGCTTTTGTAGATTTGGCACGTTGCCCCCGCTGTCACCTCTGCGGCGGTATTCTTGTACACACTATGTAAATCTGCCCAATGTCTTTTTTCTTTGCAAATGCGGCAAACAATAGAGTATGTTAAGCGCCAGCACTGGCCGCTTTTCATTTTTGTCCCTTTTCTCTGCTGGCGTTTGCCGATGAGACACGATCTTTATGTCGTGCCCTTAATATGATTATTGTTGTACCTTATTGTTGCACAAACGTGTCGCGAATTGCACATGTGCTATAACGCGCGTGCGGAAATGTAAATGATGTTCGCAAAAAAAAAGACCCATTACTTCGACGTCATGGCTTTATTGAAATGTCGTCGTTTCCCTTTCTTGGCACTTCAATTGAACTTTACAGCAAACTACAGCTCTCCGAAATCCACTCGCGCTTGGGTAAAGCGTGACACCTGCTGCGACTCCAGGACAAGCATGAAATGTAGTATTTGTAGCTATATGGTAATCGATCGTTCATCTGACTGCATATTTTGTACACGGCATGTGCGGAAAGCTACGGAAGGCAAAATTTTCTACAGAGAGCTAAGGAAGAATGTTTGAAAAGAAACTTTATAAACGAATAATCAGCAGGAGGAGGCTCACAGGGGGTTAACAAGTAAAGTCGGAACCGTGCTTTTTATATACATGCAATAATTTATTTGTCATCTTGCCCTTTCTTTCCACTTTCTTGCCTTTCTTCCTATATCTTCCATTTCTGTGTTTCTGTCTCCTCCTTTCTAAAGAGTAGGCGGGCGTTGTGCCCCTTCCGGTGGCAGTTGCCAGTCTGGTCCTCGCTTTCCCGTTCCTGTCAAATGTATATATGTTTTCAAATGAAATAATAATAATAATAATAATAATAATAATAATAATAATAATAATAATAATAATAATAATAATAATAATAATAATAATAATAATAATAATAATAATAATAATAATTATCCGAGTACGAATGGTATAATGAAATAACAGGTACAAAATGAAGCAAAAGTCTGCCTTGAAGGCTCGCGCGAAATTTAGGAGCCCGAAAATCAGACGCCATGGTTCGTATCTGTAGCGATTTTGACTTTGGCTTCGCAAAAGACAAAATGACAAAGACGCCTGACATAAGTGTGTTATTGAACTAATTCAATTTGTCCGAATAAAATGCGTCACAATATTCGTAAAGTGCGACTTACACACAACCTGCAGACATGGTAGCATTGGTTTGTAATTTGAATATACCAGAAAACATAATTATGTTACGCGGAAACTCAAAAAAGCCGGTTTCCAGCTGCCCTTTCTTTTTTGGCGAGCAGAGACCGGAAACTTCCGACAAACTAGAGGGTAACAGCGGCTCTGTAAACATTTTTTGTAACAAGTCATACCACACGGTAAAAAACAACCAATGAAGTGTATAATTTAGTAGCACTTAATATTGCAGAGGCAATATTCACTTCAATCCAGGTCACGGTGGCTGCATTTTGATGAGGTACGTGGAATGCAAAAATGTTGATGCACTTAGATGGACGTTACGGAATGCTAGGCGGCCAAAATCAATACTGAGCCATCGACTCACAAAGGGGTTTCCCATTCCCAAAGAACATGTGTTGCCTTTCGGATGTTAAACCAAATTAGTTCATCAACCAGTCTTATGTCAGAACACAAGCATCTATATTGGTTATATCATTATATCATGTTCATTCTATTATCTATTGCTTATATTAGAACACTACGATAGCTCTCACCATGCTTGGATTACACGCGCGTTTGGGACCACTACCCGACCATCAGCTGCTTTTTAGTGCCTCAATATACGACATCGAGCGCAGGTCTTTACAGACCACACTAAGCCGGCCGTCTGGGCTCTATCAGAACATTTTCCGAAGCAAAGAATCTTGTACCCTGGCCACATCCGTCAATGGCGCATAGAGTTTTGCGCTATTGCAGTTTTTAAGGGACACTGGCTTGAATAAACGATTGTATAGTACTGCTGTGCGTTTTGTATGTGTGCAGTGCTCACTCTGTCTTTCTCTCCCGCTTTCTATTTCCGCTTTTGATAACCCCCCGTATGCAGGGTAGCAAACCGGACGCTAGTCTGATTGACCTCCTTGCCTTTCCTTTCCTTGCTTGCTCTCTCTCTTATTGCTTCAGCCGGCGCTTCATTAACCTGACGTTTCTGGCTTTCAATAGAAGGACGACTTGCCCCAGTTAGCTCTGAAGCAGGTATCTAACCACACTTGTATTAGTCAAATTCTGTTTGTGCGCAAATACAGACAGGTGGCTGTGCTGCTACAGCTCAGCCAGTGGGATTATCACCCCCACAAGAAAGACCTCTATCGGATCCATGTTCGATAGATAGATAGATAGATAGATAGATAGATAGATAGATAGATAGATAGATAGATAGATAGATAGATAGATAGATAGATAGATAGATAGATAGATAGATAGATAGATAGATAGATAGATAGATAGATAGATAGATAGATAGATAGATAGATAGATAGATAGATAGATAGATAGATAGATAGATAAGATCACTGTACTTACTTTACTTACTTTACTTTATTTTACTTTACTTTACTTTACTGTACTGTATTGTACTGTACTGAATGAAAACGAAAGAATGAAAAGGAGAATCAATATGACCAAGTAAAAATAGGTATTCGTCGCCACCAAACGGCGACAGCTCCTCCATTTATTTTCATCCGAAATAATGAGAAAAAGAAACCGAAAGCAGGGTTTAAATCTTGGCCGCATGTAACAATCCCCGCGACTTGTTAAGGATGCTGCTGCAAGACCCGACGATGTGTCGAAATGCGCCTTCGCCAGCTGCTTCGACTCCAGCTATCGGTGTGCCGCGAGCTCTCTTGAAATTTCTCTCGGATAGCCGGGGTCTGACAAAAGAGTTTCCAAACTGCCTTTTCTAGCCAAAGAGAAAGAAAGAAAAAGAATTACTATCGGCGAGTTACTTCGCAGTAGAGAAAGCGAACTTCTCGCAGATGAATTATTCAAGTTTTAAATGTCGTGTTTGCTCAGTTACACTGTGTAACGTCAAGATTACAGATGCGCCGCCAACAATAGAGGTGCCGAAATTTAGGGGATGTTTGTACGTAATGGAAGTTATTGAATGCACAAGACCTTGCGCTAGAGATTCACAGCTGTTAGCAATAGCTTAAACGCAGCTTTACCCTTAGAAAAGGAAATGGGGGAGTCAAGAAGCTGTGTGTCCGCATTTTGCACTATTTTACATAGATGTCTATCCTTTTATGCACAATTAAGATATATAGCATATTATCTGATTAAACGTGTTTTATAGTCTGTAGACCTAATGGTATATGCGTGCTCTTAATAAATAAACTATTTACAAGCACTCTACACAAATAGTAAATAAATGTCCGTAAGCTTTCAATGAAACAATAGAATAAATTTTCATAAAAGAAGTCGGACGATTTGGTTTTATGCACGAACAGCTTCCGGGTTTCCGTCAATGACCAACTATTCCTGCATGTCTATCTCATAGTCTACCGTTAACCTATAAGTCTATACATGACTAGGTTTACTCCTTAGTCAGCACCACTTCGTTCATTTCGTCTCAACTCGGTTTCTAGGCTACATTTTCCCGTGGTCTAAGCTCCGCATGTCGAGTGCTGCGGGTCGCGAACCAAGCGAGTCTAGCGGCTGAGGAAGGCCATGCAGTGGACACGCAGGGCGCCACGCGTACACAAATAGCACGAAGCATGCGTAGTCCGCTTCAGGCCCGGGACAACACACGTGATCTGTATAGTCAGGCCCCACATGCGGCTGCGGCGGCGGTTCGGCGCAGAGCGTGTTTACACGTGAACGCGTATAATGGTGATAATACAAAGCAACAGGCCGCCCCTTGTTTCCGTGTGTTCGTGCAACAAAAGCTTCGCTGGTTGGGAGGAGGGGGGGGGGGGGGGGGGGTCGGAGGAGGCGGCCGTGTTGGTACACGCGTCCTGCGGCAGAGGAACAATGGCTCGGTTTATTATTATTTTTTTTCCCGCGCGTTCCGCTCAAGCATGTGCGAGCGGGCAGGCGCGGGGGCACATAAAGGGCACGCCGCCGCCTTGCTGCACTCTTCTTCTTTGTTCGCTGTTGTTTCGTTTAATCGCCAAAGGGAAAGTAACAGAACGTAACGCCCGTCGATGCCGCCACCCCAAACTGCTTTGTGTAGCGCTCTTTGCCCTTACGATTAGGTCCTTTAGTTCTTCCTCCTTTCTTTCCGTTACTCGGAGGCCCGCTTGGAGAACACGTGCTCGGGGCAGCGTACGTGCGTTCGCCGGCGGCGCAATATCACGAGTCTACAGAACGTTTGCGCGACTTTGTTCATTTGCTTTCGTAAGATGCGCACGCTGGTTGTGGGTGGAAATTGGCGAAAAGTCGACGGACGACCTCGAGCTCTGGCAGAGAAAACTGTTTAAATATAAACGCCCTTTCGGCACTGTTTAAGCAATGCCATATTCACCTGCGTTCATTGATTGAAGCACACGATTGAACCATACAGACAGTGCAGACTCCTGCGCCACGCTAGCTGGCTAGGCGAACAATTGAAATATAGCGATTAATGTTCTTGGACGGCCGCCGAATAATCTAGGGGTGCATGGGCGCGATCACAGTGTGGAGACCGAGGAGCGCTGATCACAATGTGAAGGTCATTTGTGTGGATTGTGAAACTCACCGGAAGGCTTGGTAAACAGACAGTAAGACAGATAAATGTTTACTGGTACGTATGGCCGTATGGAGTTACAGAATGGGTGCCAAGAGAAGGGAAGCGCGGTCGAGGACGGCAGGAAACTACGGGGGGAGGGGCGGGGTGTGATGTAATTTGGAAATTTGCAGGTGGAAATTGGAATCAGCTAGCACAAGACAGGCGTAATTGGAGACATAAAAATAGGCTGATGATGATGATGATGGACGTATTAGGCAAACAAATGCTGGGGTGGTCACATATGCATATAAATATACATGCCAGATCCAGATCTATAGACGAATATAGCGAAAGGTTGACAGATATAAAGAGAGACTCACATACAACGTTTCATTTGTGTTATTGTCTTAAGACAATTTCTTTGATTGCCTGGTGCAGCTATCGCATTACTACTTAAGCTGGGTTATTCAAAGTGGTGGACATTAGTTGCACGAGGACTCCAAACTCCAAACGCATATTATTTATTAATCAACTTTTGAACAAATCGGCGATAATTTTAGGGGACACATTGGAACTTGCGAATTGAAGCCGATGAGTTCTCAAGGCATGCGCATGTTGAAACGAGTACCGGTTGAACCTAAACAATCCTCCTAAGCTAGCAAGAATGTTCTGCGCTTGTCGAATACGAGCGCCATCGAGCTGAGCGTGCAGAAGAGTATTATCCAATTTTATGGTCTGTGACATCCACGACGCCGCGCACTACAGGGCGCCTGGATGCGAGACCCGAACTCTCCGTGTGCCCGAATAGTGCATTAACAGTATACATACGTTCAAGTCCAACATCGACCTTCAGGAGATTAGTTGAAAGGCCAATTAGCGAACATTTGCAAATTATTTATTTGTGAATTTTGGTTTTTCGTGCAACTAGTAACCATAGACTTCTTAGAGTAATCCACCTCAACGAGTAAAATTCAGCTATCCGCTACAGGTGATTTCTAAAAGTCCTGTTAAGAAAACAACTGTCAGCCCTTCCACCGGGGGTGGAGATGGAAGACCAGGGAAGCTGTACTATGGTTGGAATTATGTATTTCCAATTATGACTTTTAAGATGTGATGGTGTAATTGGTTATTTGAACTATTAAAGAATGAGAAATGTATATGATCCGGTGGTTTTCATTTATTTAGTGACCACAGGGACCATGGCCTTATGGTCGCTACGGTACACCACCTATAGGTGTACGGCAAAGGTTGGCACGTTCTTCACAAACACGTCACCAACGCCGCGCGCGTTCGTTGCGAACGCGGGCAAAACGCCGCCGACGTCGACAACAGTTGTGCGCGTTGTTTGTGTGACCGCACACAACCGCTGTCGAAACGCTGGCTGCAGAGGCGGCAGAGGCTACCGCTCCCCTTCCACTGGGAAGTCGCGTTTGCTGTCCGCCGTGTGTTCGCTCCCTGCATGGGAAAGCGCGCGTCCCTCGCCCTCGCGCGCTTTCACTCGCACATACAGCATACGGCCAATGAGAGTTTTTTTTTTCTTTTTCTATTGCCGGGCGCGACCATCGAAGCGTGAGCCCTTAACAGCTTCGCTGTAAAAAATAAACTATTTAGACAGGTACAGAGACAGGCAAACGCTTCGAGCAGGCATGTTCAAGCATAGGTGGAAAAGGTTTCATGCCTCAGAGCTACGCTTGTGGAGGAATAAATTTGCCGCCCTTCGTCAATCTTCACCATTATCTATCTCGGTATACATGTGCGCAGGCGCATACCTCCACCATCGAAACACAGCTGCCATGACGAGGGTTAAGAATCTGACTCATTGTAATCAGAAATCTTCGTCATTCATTGAGTCAGCGTGGAGCGTTGAAGGCATGCAAACTCTCGTGGAGGGTAACTGCAAAGGACAACGTGCATGAATGGTTTCTTCGAAAAATGGCATTCGTAAGGCGAGCCTGAGCCGAAAATAACAGCGTGACGCACATGAACTTTCACACGTGGATTTCCGAGCTTCGTGTGTAGGCTGTATGGGAAAGGACTCAACGCCAACAGATGAATAGACTTCTTTGCTTTCACCGAAAAATATAGCTCTCTTTCAGCTCCTTTTATTTTGAGCAATTTTCCTGGAAGCGCTTATAGCTACGTGCTCATAAACGGTATCTTCTGGGCCGGCGGGATCGACCTAAAGGTCGATCCCGCCTGTCAATGACGTAGTGAATTCGCTTTAGTAAAGGCCTTAACAATAATACGAAGGCGTCAGTGCATCTATCTGTCGGTTCGCCTAGGTCTTAATTGCTTCATCGTTGGCGCTTCTAGATGCCCTCTCCGCAAGACCCTGCTTTGTCGGCCTCCACGATAACGTTGTCGCAGGAGGAGCATTACTAGCTACAGGTGGACCTAACCTTATCTGCCGGCAATTGCTCCGTTGGAGTGCCACTCATCAAGTGAGGTGAAACCTAGAGCTCGTCAGAAGGCATACCGGGTACACTATCGGTGAGGGAGGATTTGGACCGGGGTGTACCATCCGTATGACGATGATGATGACGTTGATATCGCCATAAATAGCGGCTTTGTTGTTGATAATATGCTGGGACAGTATATGGAAAGTTTGGCTGCTGAAGAGCCCACTATACCAAAATAGTAGCTAAAACACACACACACTAAACCAGAGAACAATATAAAAGGAACAAAATAGAAATAATGAAAACGTTTCACAATCTTTTAGAGCTAAAGAAGCTTCCACTACATAACAAGGACTTGAAATGTGTCAAGAAGAAGTCAATAAACCAAATCACATCAAACTTGACATAAATTTCAAAATGTATGCAAATAATGCGTAATGCAGAGTCAGCGCGTGACCTGTGTGACAAGCATGAGAATATACTAGTAATGCTGAAATAGTTCTGTTCACAGTAAAGCACATAAGAAGTCACTAGTGCTGAATAGTTAACATGACATGAAAGTCAAACGAGAAAAAAAAACATCACGGTAAAATACACAAAATGGCAATGACACGTGAAACTAATTATGACGTTACCGTGTAATAAAAATTACGTCCCGCAAACATCCCTATTCGCAAGGAACAAGTGAGGTAACTTTTCACTCAAGACTTTTACAGCTTGTCTTTGTGACATAACCAAAGATCCAAGCAATTTCTTTACAGATCAACAATATTTAGCACTAACAAGCATGCCAAATTCATTTTCGGAATTCGTTTTTCAAAATAAAACACGGTCGCTATTCAAAGAGCTAAGAAATACGAAACGCACCTCGGAGTTCTCTTGAATTACGCCGTTGTGAAATTCGATGGCGAGAAAGCACATGAGGACTTTATTCGTTGTCAGCACGAATCAATGAATGCACCATCTCTAGTCTATAATCATTAATTACAATAATTAAATCGGTTGGTTGGCGTTGGTCGGCATAAAAGTTAAATGAAACAGCTAGGAGACTCTCACCCTTCTGGGTAAATCAGAGCCCGTCGACAACCGCCAGAGAGCTTTCTCGTATGCCAAAAATAACCTAATTCTTATAAATGAGAAGCTGCTGCTTGTACTTGGAAATACTCCTCACCACATTCGCATCCTTATTCGCGCGTAAGGCGTTTACGCTAATGTCACGATGGAAGAGTCAGAAACGTGCCGCCTGACGATAGTTTACAACTACGAAGATCTATATATATATATAAAAGTAAAAACCATTGTGCCGGAGCGAGTTGACACGAAACGTTCCTGCCACTGCAAACGTCTTAATTTCACTGAAAACAAAATTGCTGCCTTTCATTAAAACAAAACGAACCAAAATATTTATTTTGGATAAATAAAAAAAAACTAATTTCGCAGAAAGAAAACAGAGGCCGTTGAAGTCTCGTCGTAAAATATGATAATGCAGCGAGCTTTCAATGCCTCGCTGCCTTTTCCTCTCTGCTGTTCCTAGCACATACGATACATTGAGGCGCTATGCCGTACGTCTCATGAGGCCTTATAACGTAAAACCATTCCAATTTTCTTTCATTCCAAACTGCTGACGTCCAATTTACGTAACTGCCGACGCAAGCGTTGGGCGGCGACCAGTGGCGTTGTTGAACAGCCCAATCAAACACACTCCTCGTTTATAGGAGGTCACGCTTTCTTAGCGGAAGGAACAAACAACGGAAAAAGCAAAGAACGGTTACACAACATTGCAGAAATTGTCTAACCGTTCTTTGTTCCTAACCGAAATTAACGCCTTTTTAATTATATATTACTATGTAACTAAGAACAAGTTACTAAAGACCCCATCGTAATTTCGAATGCTTTTAACTCTTACTTCCAATCTGTTTTCACTCTCGATAACCATTTAGTTCCAAAGTTTAATTGTGACACACAATCTAATAAACTAAGTGATATCGTAATAAATTCTGATGGTGTCTTAAACCTGAACTTGACTCTCGACAGTAAAAAGTGTACCGGTTCAGATGGTATCCCGAATTCTTTCCTTGTTAGATACTCCCTATGGACAGCTCAGTACCTGAGCGTAATCTTCCAAAAATCCTTAGACTCCGGTGAAGTACCAACTAAATGGAAAACAGGAAAAGTCCTGCCTTTGTATAAATCAGGTGATAAACAACTTCTCTCTAACTACAGACCGATTTCTCTCACAGCCCAGTCTTGCAAGATGTTAGAGCATGTTATTTACAAACACATAATTGAATTCCTTGACTCTAATGACGTTCTAACATCTGCTCAGCATGGTTTCTGTCGTGGGTATAGCACTGTAACGCAATTAGTCGATTTTGTTCATGATGTCGCTTCTAACCTAGACGTAGGTAAACAAGTGGATGCCATCTTTATTGACTTTTCTAAAGCTTTTGACTCTGTGATTCATTCTAAACTACTGGTAAAACTAAACGCCATATCCAACAATCCCCGTCTTGTTTCTTGGATAGCCAGTTTTCTTCATTGTCGCTCTCAATTTGTTTATTTTAATTCAGTAGAATCAACTCCTGTTGACGTCACATCAGGCGTTCCTCAGGGATCCGTATTAGGCCCTCTATTATTTCTCATATATATTAATGATTTGCCTTGTACTACCTCAACTGAAATCAGACTTTATGCAGATGACTGTGTATTATACGAATCTATTAACTCCATTGATGACCATCACCGTCTTGCACAATCCCTTATGTCTTTCTGCACTTGTTGCAAAACGTGGCAAATGAACATCAACTGTAATAAAACAGTCGTGATGTCATTTGCCAATACACAGAGCTCCCTCTCATTCGATTACTCTTTGGATGGCATCCCACTTAAAAGAGTTTTTCAATATAAATACTTAGGAGTCATTCTAACTGAGCATCTTTCATGGTCTAAACACATCGAATATATAAATGGGAAAGCCCTAAAAAATTAGGTTATTTGCGCCGCACTTTATCTAAGACCTCTCGCGATACTAAACTGTTACTGTATAAAACGTTAATTCGCCCTGTCCTAGGATATGCATCCGTTGTCTGGTTTCCCTACGAACACTGTGAAATAATTTCGCTCAATAATGTTCAACGTAAATCTATTCGTTTCATTTGCCAAAATTACAGCCGCAATTTCTCGCCAACACAGGCTCAACAATCTTTGAACATCGAGCCATTACTTTCACGGTATCTCATCGAAGCCTTAAAAGTTTTATATGCAATTATTAACTCCACTTGTGGTCTTTCTGATTGTAACTACATCACATTTACAAACGAAACTTGTACCCGTAGCTCCCACGCCTTCAACATATCACCTATCTTTGCCCGTACTAGCACATTCAAATACAATTTTTTCCCACGTACAATTGAGCTATGGAATTCTCTCCCCGGCGACATTCGTTCACTATCACTAAAAGATTTTATAGCTACCACCACTAAGCACCTCGCTAACATGTAAAGCGCTTTCTTTTTTCATTTTTTTGTGTATGTGTATGTTTGTTATTGTGTAGCAATGTATAATGTTCCCACTCCTGCTATAGCCTTATATAGGGCTGCAGTATATGTAAATAAAATAAATATAATAAAAAGAGGTCCCGCTGCAGTTTCTAACTGTGGGACCTCTTTCTGTATAGCGTCAACTGTATATGCGTATATGTACCACTAATGAAACAATTATCTTGAATCTGAATCTGCATCTGAAAAGCAAATAGCACTTATTTATTCATAATACATTAAAGGCCCACTGAAAGACATTGAGTAAGGAGCACGGAGTAAGATAACACAGGAGCGCCGACTCCGCTCGTCTGGAAGGGACACATTCTGCAACGCCTGCTCCTGCTTCACAGCGTGTTCGCCAGGCGGCGCTACGAATGAAGAAAAACTCTGCAGCGGAGAGGAGCAAAGGCGCGGGGGCTCTCTCGCGGCACCTGCTTGTCGCCTGCGCCGCGCACGCCCTGACGCCTGTAGCGCAGAAGATAGCGCCAACCTTTCCCTTTCCTCAAGAACCACTTACTACGCCTGTAGCGCGCATAGCTCCACGTTTGTAGCAGACGACACGCTCGGCGGGTGCCGCGCTGCCCGTTCTGCGCCGCCGTCGCTGCCGTCGCCGCCAGTCTCCGCCACTTAGCGCATGCGCACATGGAAGCAAGCTGTTGAGTGTTTTCCACGCGCCTCGACAGATGGCGCTACGCGATGTATAATTTGCGTTGCACGGTTTGTCCCGAGCGAATGCGTTGCGCAGCGGCGGTGTCGGCGCTCCTGTTTATCTTACTCCGTGGTAAGGGGGTAACAGTTTCTATAGAACAAAACAAGAAGTTGTCATCAGATTGCTTACCTTGACATTTTTTTCTGATCTAATTGGCTGACAAGAGGCGAGGAGCACGCAGAAGTGGGGAGGGTTTCGGTAGAGCCGAGCTAGCGCAGTCAAAGTACGTAGATAATCGGATGTGGATGGTGGTGCCGGCGCCTGCGTTCGGTCCGTTTCCCCTTGCTTAGCTCGCGGTACTACGTGGCTGGTTGAAAATCGCGGCGGCGTGCGACCGGAAGCTTAGAAATGCGGCTAAAACGGATCCTCGGCGAAGAAGAGTTAGCAGAGTGATGTTGTATATGTGCCGAAAGGACTCGAAAACGTTATACTGCCCCGCCAATATTTGTATTACACGCAAATAAATCCAATATCCCCGGTTTTGCGACCGGGGTCCCTTGATGTGGGAACTTCATGTACCCTGGCGGAGTAAGGAACGTGGGCCTTGGCCTGAGATTCAGGACGTTTTATAACACACGTTTATATTTACATTTTGTACAAGAGAATATATGCAGAGAAGATCACTTCAAGTTCAAGCTGTCAATCGCACACAAAGTGACCGTCTCGTGTTTTATCACTTCAGTCTTCTCGGTCACGTCACCTTTCCCCAATCCCGTGTCAGGAAATGGGTGGCATCACTATTCGGCCTATCTTAAGGTTTGAATTCCCTCTCCATCTGGGAAGAGCTTAGCCCAAAACACACACACGGTACGGCGCGCGAACGTGGAAAGGACCCCAGATCACAGACACAAAATGCACATTGTCGAAGCGATGACAGGAGAGAAAGGCACGCACGAGGTCGTTTGAAGGAATGTCACTTTGCATTATGCCCCAAACCCGCTTGACGGTGTTCAACTGGTTGCCATAAATCAGCGCACTTGGAACTGGCTCTGATGAGGGCGTTGGCTCGTTTACCATGCCCCTGGTTGTTGCGTTCTCCGTTAGCGACTGGTTCTGTGGCCCCTTAACACCAACACAACAACGGCAGCTCTGAGTATAGGCCGCGGCACAGCAATCAGCAGGCAGCCATCTGCTATTCTTTTCGGAACGGGGCAGTCTCCGGTTATTAAAATAAAAGTAAGCTTTGTTCGGCATATTAATGCATCTTTAAAATGCGTACGAGTCACTTTGACGTTGTGAGTTGTCGCGGTTTTGTGACGTCGCGTGACAGACAGGCGAAGTGGGGTTGGCCCGAAAAATGTTTGACCTATCGGAGAGGACTGATTGCAGAATTGGATTAGAAACAGTTTGGAATAGCTTTGTGCTACAGCGCCCGCAATTCGGTCTATTTACAGGTGTTCCATCCACTTTCGGTTTTGTTCATCTGCTTCGAGACGGTCCTGGGGGGGACGAGAGGGGTGCCTTAGTAGACGCATACATGGAACGCTTGGTATGCATGGAGTGGTTTCTATCTAGGCATATGCGTGGAAGCACGATTGCCCGCGCTGTCACGTGGGCGGTATTCTTCCCTCCAATTTCTTTTATTTCTTTTTTTTTTTCAATCCACGGAGCTCGTGAACACGTCAGCTGCGGCTTTTGCGTTTCGCAGCGTCAAGCAGGTTCTGCAGCGCGTATTTCTACACCTTAGTTTCAGCCTTTCGTAAGCGTTCGTATAGCCTCTATTATGCCTATTGGGAATAATTGTTATTGTCGAATTTTTTCCCCTGTTGAACCCAGCTTGATCACCGGGCGAAGGTTTAAAAAGAAAGCGTGAAAGATGGTTGTGCGTAAGTTTCGCTAGAGAAGCGAAACGATGGTAAGGGCAGAAGTGAAGAAACAGCTGCGGCGACGGCAAATGGCGCTGCAAAACTCTTTTGAAACCCCATAACGTGGCTTCTGCGCCGTTATTCAGTGCATTTAGTCAGTATATTTAAACCATATAGGGCATTGTCGTCCGCCTTGCTGTGCAAACTGTACGTATAGGGGGGTTTAGCGATGCATGTAGGTGCAAGATACGTACGGCTGCAACCTGCACGGATCAGTGGTTGAGTTAAGAAAGCCTTTCGTCACGTTAGAACCATTCGTCATTGGCCGGCCGCCTCGCACTAATCTATATATTGCGCCTTTCGAGAGCCCGACATTACGTACGAAGTGCTCTGTACCGTATAGGATCTACTTTGTCAGGTTGTGATCTACGTATCAGGATGCGACAAAATGCCATCTACTTTGCCAAGCTGTGGGGAAGTGCGCACGCATTGCGAAGATCATTGCGAAAGACGTTGGTTTATTTTGACCTCACTGAAAATTTTGCCAACTGTTTTGTCACCAGCTTTCTAACAAATATTGTTAAATGTCTGAAGCATGATAAATTGAGGAGGTATGAGAATATTCCGGCAAGGAAATCAACTGCACAAAACACAGACGCACACCGAAAGCGTCTCCTATAGGGAAGTCAAGCTGTTTCTCAACAAGAAAGCAATATTAATGTTCAAGCTGTAAAGCAACTAAAACGAGACAATACAAGTCCGCCATGTTGAGAAAGCAAGGACGGGGGCTGGTCCACAACATTATGCCTGTAGCCACGCGCCCACACCTGTCGAACTGCGTGAACCGCACCTGTGTGTACTGCACCAATCAGATGTCCCACTACCGCAGTCGTAGTGCAGGAGTTAGACAGCACATTTTATGGAAATAGCAGCGAATGCACTTAACAAATGCTAAAGAAAATACAACTACATCACGTTCATTGTCCTCTTAGTGACGCCCTTATGAGGAGGTGGTTAAAAAGATAGTTGTAAATGCGAATGTAAATATAAATGCAAGCACCGGAAAAAAAAATTGGACGGTTTGTTTTAAGCTTTTGGTAGCTCCTACGAAACTGTAGATATTTGTTCCACATGCTGAAGATTTTAATCGGTTCATTGTTAAAAAATGTCACAGTTTCGCCCTAAGGGCGAAGCAATGAATGCGATAGCAACCCAGCAATGTCATACGAAGTAAGGTGAGCGGCTTTGGTAGCAATATGAATTGTAGTAAACATGAGCTGATTAAGTAAGCAGGTGTGCTGCGGCGTAAGTAGACCGACATGAAGAGAGACTCGATGACCACGAGAAGGCGCGTGTGAAACGGTGGTGTTGATGAGAAGCGCTTCCCGTGGGCAGCGCGTGCGAAGGGACACACCTGTAGCGCTGCACTGCCGATCCGGGCAGCATTGCATGTGTAGCGTGCGTTGGAAAATGTGGCCCGACTATTACTAACTGAATGAACAAGCGTGGTGTGAGCGCGCACAAACACGAAGAGATCACACTGAATGACAGCAGACAACGACTGTCAAAACGCTGGCAGCAAGCATACGCCGCAGCGGGCGAAGGTACGTGCGGTCTATCGCTTCAACGGAAACTGAACTGCGAATGCACGGCGCTTAAAGGTCAGAGCCGTGTGGAGATGAGAGACGGTGCGAGCGAGCGACGAGCGCGGTTGTTGGCAGAGAAGTGCGCCCCCCCCCCCCCCCCCCCCCCCCGCTTCCTCCGGCGCTGGCTCCCCGCTTCCTTGCTTGCGCGTGGGAGAGATAAGAGACTGCGGACGAGCGACGAGCGCGGTTGTTGGCAGAGAAGTGCCCCCCCCCCCCCTGCTCCCTCCGGCGCTGGCTTTCCGCTTCCTTGCTTGCGCGTGGGAGATTGAGTGCGTTCGCTCTCCGTGATAGCGCGCGTCCCCGCACGCTTCCTGTCGGGCATACGGCGCGCGGCGAAGATTTTATCTATAGGGAACCTCACGGCGACGGCGACGGTGACGGCGACGACCACGGCGACGGCGACGCCGACGGCAGAAATCCGGTGCAAGTGTCCATATAATTGCTATCGCAATAAAACTAATCTAACGTTCTCGCTTTCAGTTTGGCGAAAGGGGCTTAGGTTTGCGGGATGCTTGCGTATACGCTCAGGAACGCACATGTGTCAAGCGAAAACAGTAAATTTAGACATGCGCGACTGTTTTCCAGCAGTCAGGCTCATGACGGACCACCACTTTTGTTACTTTAATTTCAAGCTAAGAAAAAAAACTAAGCAAGCGAAAGGCGTGATAAAGCGAAGTTCACGCGATCGGAAGCCACGATAACAGCCGCAAAAATGCGCTTTTGATGCCGCACTCCCGTTCAAGCGGCATGACAAAGGACTATTTGTCCTTAGGAAAACTTGCCGGGGCTTTCGAAATTAAAACATTTTTCAGTCTTTCTATTGACGTCAACCGTTTAGGTTGAAAACAAAGAAATTTGTCGACGTGAGCACTGTTCTTTAGCTTTCCGCAGCTGCTCGTAAAAAAAGGTGGTGTTTGCTGCGCAGATAACCACGTCGCATGTTTTAAAATAAGCTCCAAACTTCGTAGCTCCGACACCGTTTCCATGACGACGGCGCGCGAAAGTGCTTGCTGCACAGCAGAGCGACGTGAACAAGAGCACGGCTCGCAAAGTAATGACATCGTAGCTCGTAAATATACGAAGATTTTGCTCATATACAGCCAGCTAATGTGAGGGAGCTACAAAGTATCTAATCATTCTCCCGAAAGGGCAGGTTCTATACCCCGCTGGGCCAATATCGCAGCCCAAACACAATTATTTGCTCAATGTTACAAAAATGGTATTCAATTGAATTGCTATGATTGTACGCAGGCTTGCTCGCAAACTTACATTGTTGGTGTGTGCGCTCATGAAAACTATAACGTCACGAAGACCTGTCTGAGACGTGGGCTCTTGTCCTGCGGCGGACTGCATTTTTCTGTACTGGCAGCTTTTCTTGCTGAATTCGACCGTTTGCATGACGGTCGGCATCAGCTGGGTGTTGTATTTTGTAATAAAGTTTTTATACGCCGCTGCTTTTTTTTTCTAAGTATATCGTATTTAGGAGCTGTTGTCACCTTTAATTGGCGCCGGCTACTCTTTTTCACATAGAGGTATGAAAATAAAAAGAATTGACCTACACGCATTAAAAAATAAAGGCCGACTCAAAATAACAATAGCACAAAGTCCAGTCACATAAGTACACTAATGCTACACTAAAGCTGAAAGTCAACTCAGAAACACAGCAACACAAAGTTCATTCGCAAAGGTGCACTAAAGTAAACACAAAATCCGGTCACATAAGTATACTAATGCCACACTAAAACTGAAAGTCAATTCAGAAACACAGCAACACAAAGTTCAGTCACATAGGTGGACTAAAGTAAACACAAAATCTTGTCACGTAACTGCACTAAAATCAGGGCACATAAGAAAGCACGGATTAGATTCAAATGAAAGTACATGAACCCAGGGCGTTGAATTGGTCCAAATCAGGTAAAATAAAAAAATATATATAGTGAGCTTGTCACAGATAAACACTCTTTTCATTAGTTTCCGAAAAAATTGCTCGCTTCTTGAAATCTTTGGAGGGCCATTAATGCTTGTCTTTGCAATGAATACGTTGGCCAAGGACCTAAGATCTTCCCGAGGCTGAAGGGCCTGCGGTCTAATGCCACTAAATCACGTGCTAAACGTTGTCTGTATGGGTTGTGTCGCGGACAGTCTAACAGAAGATGCTGTGCATCCTCATCCGCGGGGCCACAAGTGCATTCCGGACTATCAGTTCTCGAAAATTTTTGTAGAAAATATTTTGTGTACGCGGTACCGAGCCGCAGACGGTGAATAGGCGTTTCAAAGGCTCTGGTTGTATCCAATGTGAACGGGCTTTTTAATTGAAGTGCAGGGTCAATGTGAAATAAATCGCAAGCTTTCGAGTTCTGATCAAACCATGTCGCTTTGCAACTACGGACTTAGATCTGCCTTAGTATGTGCCGCAATTCGCCTTGCGTTAGAGGGAGACCGTATGTGGCGTTATTAATATGCGCTTGTCCAGCTGCCTTGTCTGCTACAACATTCTCGGGGACATTGCAGTGGCCAGGTATTCCGTGTAACATTATTGTGCAATTTTGGTCACTTGCCTTTGTGAGTTCCTTTAGTGTCTCATAAACTAGCGCCATGTTTTGAGAATTGCTGATGTAACCATGAAGTGACGACAAAGCTGCCTGAGAGTCACAAAGGATGGCCCGCCGGTTCCCTTTTTGCATTGAATGTATGTATCGCAACAAAGACAATATTGCAAAAAGCTCTGTTGTAGTTGGTGATGTCGTGTGAGACAGTTTAACATTTGTATTCGGTTCCATTCTGGAATGACAAAGGCAGCTGTAGAAAAATTTGTTTGGCAAGAACCATCTGTATACGCTTAAATATAGCCAGGGTACCGAAAGTATATCTGGTATAACGCGAGTTGTTGTGCTGCTAGCATAAACATGTCTTGTTTGCGAATAATTCCTTCAACCGAAAGTTCAATTTTTGGGGCGACAAGTCGCCATGGAGGGTAGCAAATATCTGAAATGCAAAATTCGTAATTTGGTAGTACGTTTTTGTGCACCTGAATCACAGTATTGATGTTCGCCCTGTCTCTCTCAATAAGTGTAATTGCTAGTGGCTGCCTTTTGTCCTGCACCGAAACGCGAAAGTAGTGTAGACAGGTTTCAATCGTCATCATAATAGAGAATGGAGGATGACATGCCTCTGCAATTACTAAGGAACTTGAGGTTGCTCGAGGAACGCCTAAGCATACTCTAAGGCTCCTAGCTATTAATCGTTGCAGTCGCTCTTCAGATGAACGGGAGATCCCATGCAGAACAGCCGTTGAATCTTTTGTTTTATAAATGCATTATGTACTTTTAGTAGTGATGAAACCGACCCTCCCCACGACGTGCCTGCTACGCGGCGAATAACATTTATTGTTGAGTTTATTTGCTGTTCGAGGGCTTTATTGTGAGAATTTCAAGAAAGTTGTCTGTCTATAGTATAACCCTCAGACATTTGTGTTGATTTACTATGTCTAAACGTTGTCCCTCAACGCACAACTGAAAGTCTTTTAGATATCCTCCGATGAAGGGTAGCACAGCTGTCTTACTGTAAGACAGTTCCATTCGTATTTCCTTTAAGAATGTGTTCACAATGTTTAGGGTATCCACCGTAGCACCCTTCCAGAGATTCCCAGTTCTAGCAGACCACACAATATATGAGCATGGTTGACTGTGTCGAAGGCTCGCTCAATGTCTAAATAAACCGCCATTGTGACATTTTCCCTAGCTCATTCATGTTCAACATAGGTAATGATATCCAAAATTACATCCATGGTGCATCGCGCCTTTGAAATCCTGTCATGTGATCCGGAAGTGCTTCTGTTTGCTCACACCACCATTGCAGCCTAGTGTCAATTATTTTCTGAGATTTAAGTTCAGTAGGGTAGGTAGTGCAGACGGTGAGTATCGCAAGGTTAGCTGGAGGAAGCCGGAAAATATTGGTAGGTTGATGTGATTGGTAACAGGCCTGAACGCAACACTTCCACGGACAGTAAATATCACCTTGATGAGCGCAAAAGAGGCCACAAGACCTGGCAGAAGTTGCTCGGCGAAGACAGAAAAGACACGTATAACCGAAGGCTGCTCGACGGCTCGTATATTTGTGTGGTGGCAATAATGTCGAGACGCCTCACAACTCAGCCTCCGCGCTGTGGTACAGCGACTCGTGCAATTACATCGACTCAAGTAACCAATCCTCATTCGAAACGGCGAAGCGTCTTTCTTTCTTACCCCCACGTGAACACTGAGTGGGTTCACGTGAGCCGGAACTCTACTGACGTGTTTTAAACTGCTATATGGCTCCCCCATTTCACACTTGCCATCATTCCTGTTGTCCCGGTGATACTCCATTTAGTAATGGACGCGGTGTGAAGCGTAAAGGTCTGTCATTGGAGGACGAGGTCTGGTTGCTTCTGCCTGAATGTACACACGAGAATTAAAACAGGTTGTATATCATGCACCATGTACTCGTACTGGGTTTGGGATCGTCGAGGAAGAACCTGCATGCGTATACACTTTTTCCAAGAAAAGCCGTTCGCCCAAAGCATTGTAGGGCCTCTTGGACAGAGACCATTGCACCTGTTTCAGAAGTGTTTGTTAATGTGTTGACCCAGCGTGGCGGCGTAGTGGCTTTGGCGTTTCGCTGCTAAGCCCGAGGGCGCGGGATCGAATCGCGGCCGCATTTTAATGGGGGCGAAATACATAAACGCTCGTGTACCGTGCGTTAGGTGCACGTTAAAGAACCCCAGGTGGTCACAATTATTCAGGAGTCCCCCACTACGGTGTGCCTCATAATGATACAGTAGTTTTGTCTCGTAAAACCACACAATATCACTTCTTTAATTGTGTTCGGCGCATAGTAGGAAGCCTGCAGGTAGCTTGGCTGATAGCGTCGGGTACGTGCGGGCCCCGTATACCGGTGTCACAGTCGTGATGGTGTTATTAATGTACAGGTGAAGGTTGTTGAAACCATGTAGCCAGAAGTGTCATCTATATGAAATTCACCACTGACACAAGTTTCAAGTGGATTATGCAGCCGGTCGCGCATTCGGGCTTTGGAGTAAGGCTCATTGGTTTGGCTGTCGGTAAGCAGTTTAGGTCTCCACGGTATAGTGGGCTGCTTTAATTCTGTAGCAGTTTTAATGTAGTTCAATACATATGCGGGGGTGGAGTGCTTGGGGGAACCCTTGTGACACAGTGCACATTGTGATCGAGCCTGAGAGCACAATGTCGAGCCCTGCGGCAAGAATGAGTTCCAGATGGGGTACATAGAAACCGTAAAGTGCATCTGGCGGCGGTTTATAGATGGACCGACGTTCCTGTCACACAAGGAGTGTTCTCTCCGGTGAAAGCTCCAGGCGTGGTTGTTTCTTACTGTAGGTAATGGTGGCAAACTAGAACAGTGGATGTTTCTGTGTCTCCGAATCCAAGTAGGTCGATCACACACCGACGTATTATCGGCGTAGATCATGCCACAAGAGTCGCGAGTGTCACGGCGAAAGGAAGAGCCGTGTGTGGGTTCTGGCTCGTTCCTCCCAGTCCACAGTGCGCTTAGTGAAAGATTCGGTTTGCTACCCTACGCTGGGTTGAGAGCATAGGGGGGGGGGGGGGGGTTAAGTGACAGGAAAGTAAAGAGAGAGAAAGAAAGGGAGCACAAGTACACAATCACAGTCGGTCACTGTCACCGCATACTACCATCCTGAAAATTCGTTACAAGTGAATTAAGTAATTAATTAAGTAATTAATTACGTAATTACCTTAAGTAATTAATTCGAAAGTGAATTAGTGCAACTATCTTAATTATCATATTAATCATTTTGATTTCTCGTTGAATTAACGTCCACCGGCCTCGTCAAGTAATTTTGTTTATTGATTAGAATCTACAGCTTACAGGTAATTTTTAAAATTTGCTGCAGTTAAGAAAATCTAGTACATGCTACAACTAGCCAGACAAAATATTCAATTCGCATGCGAGAGAGAAAAAAAAATGGCACAGTTTCGCCCTAAGGGCGAAGCAATGAATGCGATAGCAACACAGCAATGTCATACGAAGTAAGGTGAGCGGCTTTGGTAGCAATATGAATTGTAGTAAACCTGAGCTGATTAAGTAAGCAGGTGGCTGCGGCGTAAGTAGACCTACATGAAGAGAGACTCGATGACCACGAGAAGGCGCGTGTGAAACGGTGGTGTTGATGAGAAGCGCTTCCCGTGGGCAGCGCGTGCGAAGGGACACACCTGTAGCTCTGCACTGCCGATCCGGGCAGCATTGCATGTGTAGCGTGCGTTGGAAAATGTGGCCCGACTATTACTAACTGAATGAACAAGCGTGGTGTGAGCGCGCACAAACAAACGTGAATAGATCACACTGAATGACTGCAGACGACTGTCAAAACGCTGGCAGCAAGCGCATATATACTCCGCAGCGGCGAAGGTACGTGCGGTCTATCGCTTCAACGGAAACTGAGCGGCGAATGCACGGCGCATAAAGGTCAGAGCCGTGGGGAGATAAGAGACCGTGCGGGCGAGACGAGCGCGGTTGTTGGCAGAGGAGAAGTGCGCCCCCCCCCCCCCCCCCGCTCCCTCCGGCGCTGGCTTCCGGCTTCCTTGCTTGCGCGTGGGAGATTGAGTGCGTTCGCTCTCCGTGATAGCGCGCGTCCCCGCACGCTTCCGCTCGGGCATACGGCGCGCGGCGAAGATTTTATCTATAGGGAACCTCACGGTGACGGCGACGGCGACGCCGACGGCAGAAATCCGGTTGAAGTGTCCATATAATGGCTATCGCAATAAAATTAACCGATGATCATCACGATACTCCCTAAAGCGAAATGTGTGTTTGCATTTCGCGATATATTTGCTGGCGCGGACAGTTAATCTGTCTCGTGCGACACAATGCAAACGTATAGCCAAGTGTGGCGCGACTGTCTCGCTAATACGGGGATCACGCGAGGCAGCGCGTGGGTGCGATTTACAGCAGCCGCCGCAGACAGACCTCCCACGCAGACGACGCGCGCTACTCTGGCGCCATCTCGTAGCCATCGTCAACGCAGATCCCGTCTTGCGCAGCACTACGCGTTTCTTCTCACGCTTTCGCCATTCCCTCCTCGTCTGATTTCCGCCTCATGGTTTCGCTGCACCCTTCTTCTCCGCCTTCCTCCTCGTGCTCTCTTCGCTATCGTCATCTTTCATCCCCCGCTGCGCTCCGCGTTCTCCCTTTCATCCTTCGCTGTGCTCGTTAGCTCGGTTACGCCGACGCAGACGCTAAGGGCTACACTCTAAAAGACGTGAACAGAGGACGCGCGCTACTCTGGCACCATCTGGTAGCGATCGTCGCCGCAGAACACGTCTTGCGCGGCACTACACTTTTATTCTCACGCTTTCGCCATACCCTCCTCCTCCGCTTTCCTCCTCGTGCTCTCTTCGCTGTCGCCATACTCCAAAAGAGAAAAACCGGAAAAGAGAAAGGATATAACTTTACTTAGGACGAAAAGGACTTACTTCCCCTAAAAATATTCTCCAATGGAGTCAATATACTTGTCTAACCTTTCCTCCCACTGTTCAAAACAATTCTGGAGCTCCTCAGGCATCATCGCTGTTGAGTGGCCCCTGTGAAGTCGCCTTCAGCTCATGCACAGTGGTAAATCTACTTTCTTTTATTGAATTTTATTCTTTAAAAATAGACAAAAGATCCGCATGGAATTGCTGTCTGATAAACAGGTACGTGGGGAACGGCGGCCACTCCCCTTTCGAGTCACGTTTGATGTGATTTTTTAAATTCTGGCACAAAATCCAATAAACTTTCTTAGTTTTGCGTTTTGTCCTCCGTAAACAGGCGGGAAACAAACACCGTGACAATGCGTTTCATGCCCGATTCCAAACTCGAAATCCAAATCCACGGATAAAAGCTTCAACTCATGCCAGCAGCTTCTTAAATCTTTTCATTTGTGTAGCTACTACCCTCGTTGATTTTTATATCGAATCTTTTTGACTGTCTCGTAGGTACGACTGGTTGAAAGTCGGCCGAAATGATAATTGGCCTTTACTGCACATTTTTCTTCCTGGAACCACCCAAAACGCCCAAAAATTGTGTATGGCTCAGTTCCCCTTGCATAAAAGTATCGTTTGAAGCATTTCAATTGTCTCTTTGGTGTTTTTTTCTTTCTTTTTTTCACGCAGGAATAAAAGTCTCAAGGAAGTTTATTGTCCGTTACAAACAGCTGTCGCGATTTCGCATGAGTGGCATGCCAACAGTTGGTACAACTGTCACGACAAACACGTAAAACATTTCACGGCGATGGAAACTTGCGTACTAAGTGCATATACTAACTTGCGAAGTGTCCACCTACACCCACCTAACCGGAGAACACAGCAGTACAATTAGGAAGAGCTGCATGAAGGTAGTCCGGTTTCTTTTGGGTCCCCCCTCGTATATACTATATACAACTCTGCATCGCATGACATGGCTCACATATATTACAGTTGGGCGCCTAGTGTGACGATAAGTAATCGAAGCCATAAATCTTCTGAATAAAGTTATTCATTTCATTCTCCCCAGTTGTGCCACGACCCTGTTGGTAACGTTCCTATTAACTATACCTCACGAAACGCGCTGGGTTATTTTTCTTTTTTCTTTTTTGTATTGTTGTGCGTGCGACTTACGTTGAGAAAGTGCAAGAGACTATTGTTAGCGAACACTACCACTGGAAACGCCGGCTCTGCGGTCGTTTTTCGTGGAAATTATAGGCTTTGTGTGGATGGGGGCGTTAGTTGCGAAACCCGTTTTGTGGGAGATGGGAGATGGGAATGGAGGCCTGCGGATTAATTTTCACCTCTTGCGCGCCTTACAACGTGTCTTTATACAACGTGCACGAGCAGAATTTTGTATTCTGCCTAAACGACGATGCAGCCGCCGTGGCCGGGTGAGAATTCTTCATCCCGCGAACTCCTACTTAGTGGAAGACCATCGTAGCAACTGAGCCACTTGAGAGAGCGCGGAAACTTGGATCACGTGACCCCGCTCCGCCGCCGCTGCGAAAGCTTGCGCGGCTTGAACGTCGCACAGATTTTAGGTGATTGGTTGTCTTTTTTTCCTCCATGCACGTTGCCTAGTTTCACTGATTATATAGCCTTCTTCATTGCTGCATTGACTGCAAGAATGATGATTGACTTTTCTTGTTTTCAAAAAGCCTGTTGATAACTATGGAGCTCGTAAGGCAGGCGGTGAGGGTGTTGTCTCTGAAGGCCTACTACAAAGAAAGTTTGGGCTGCTTAAAAAGCCCAGTTTCAAATAGGGTATAGATATACAACAATCATCTGTGCAAACGTTTACTACTGGAATATACGAGCAAATGCGCCACGTAAAGCTCGCAATAATACACGTGTTTAATACCGGTACGTTAAAGAACCCCAGGTGGTCGAAATTAATCCGGAGCCCTCTACTACGGCGTGCCTCATAATCAGAACTGGTTTTGGCACGTAAAACCCCAGAAAGAAGTTTAATACTGGTACAGGAAAAAAAAAAGCGAAAAAAAAAAACGTTATTGTTGTCTGCCGCAAGTAACTAAGAAACCTGAACCAGGCGCTGCTCCATGGCATGAGCTCCTAGATCAGGCGACACCCGGGGCGCCTTGAAAATCTTGGAGGGGGATGTACTTGAACATGCGTCACATCGACCCGTGAACCACCATGTGCGCGCGCCTGCTAAGGTCCTGCTTAAAGGCAGTTAATAAAAATTATATCATTGCCAGCCCTGCATATTTGCCCCAAGATCGCCTAGATAGTGTATCTATTCCACTAATTTATAATTAATTTAACCAAAGTGAGATTTCATGGGCGTTGGCCTTTAAGCAGCAGTGAAATAAACCAGGGGGGTGGGGGGAAATAATCTTGTTCGGCAGCCTGAACTCCTTTATATTGCGGAGCCGCTGTCGGCACTCTTTGCTCTTGCCAAGCTTTTATGGAAGTATCGCCTGCGCTGAAAACGCCGACTTTCTTATATTGGCGGCGCTTCCGTGGAAACGGGACTTTTTTTTTTTTTAATGCGAAGCATTTCTTGGCGAACGTTTTGCCACTTTGAGAGTATCTATGTATTTATCTATCTAGCCGCCTACGGCTTTGTGCTCTCATGGTCGTTTCGTTAACTTGGTATGCACCAACACTGGCATAGTATGACAAGAGAGTATGACGAACATAAATGATAGGTCATGACATGAACCTCATGACATGTGTGTCATGTAGGTCATGAAACAGCCGCATATGTCTTGGTGCTGTCATGGACGTTTCGTTAACTTGGTAGGCTCCCCGCACACTGCTTCGCTTAACATCGATTCCCACAAGGCATGGGGACCTGCCGGCTTTTTTTTTCTTTTTTTCAGACTTTTTTCCCCGTTTGATGATAGTATGAGAGAGACCCCGGCGCTCGTGTCCAGCAAATCTGTAGATCATGAACCTAGACTACAGACTGTTAATGCGAAAGAGGAATTCGTAAAGGGCCTTCGAGTTTCGATCGTTTCTTTCTCTCTTGACGTCCCCCGGAGCACAAGCCGAATGCAACTGCATGAATTGGGTTGTCGGCATATATATTACTGTATGCAGGCACGAAGGTAGACTGTGAGACCTGCTCCTTACCTGCAAGAAAATTGATGAAAAGTTGATCTAGAGACCCAATGGAGCTTTGCCGTACGGAGCGAACAAATTTGGCCAACTTTTAGGAAAACGTTCCACCACTGATGATGCTGCCTGTACAAATTATACAAGAGTGACAATCGCTCGAAAGAAATGTCAACTACTCTGGCTGTATGTAGATGGTGCCACGTTGTGTGCTCGTGCCATATGTTTTCTCTCCGTTAGCATAGTTCCCATATAGTTCCCCATAATTTTAACAAGTGAACCTGAAAATGGGGTACAATAAGCAGACCAGACGGAAACGCCACTAGCTGTTTGTTCCTTATATGTATAATGCTTAGCTGTAAAAACTCATCACTTATAGCTCCCACATTGTCATGCGCCTTCTCTTTAACGAGTTTTCTTTTTCTTCTTTCGTTCGTTACGTCCACGTGCTATACAGAGAGAGTCGTGTGTAAAGCACTGACCGCTCGGCGTCACGACAACGCGTGCTCATAAGTTCGAAAAGAAAAAAAAATGCGGACATTAAGGCGGCAGCAGCAAGAAGTGATTGTGACTGAAGAATAGGCACCAAATAGGTGAAGCATTGCCGTCCTCACCGATTTCATTCAGAGACTCCCCGACGCCGGGGAAGAAATTTCGAAAATGTGTTCTTTTGTCACAGTTTTCTGTCGTAACTGAGGGAACAAACCACGGCAGGTGGAACTCGAACTTGCACAAGCTACGTTGCGTAAGCCCGATAAAGACGGGTCGAGTCGGCTTGTCAAGCCGAAACCAGATGTCGTGTTCCTGTAAACGCTAGTTGGTCAGACCGAATCGAGGCGAGTTCAGCAAGGGGTTCGTTGAATCGCCCAACCAATTTGGCAAGATGCATGTAAATGCAGTCGGGCTATAGCTCGGCTGGGCTTCTGGTTCTACCCCCTCGCGTCCAGTTCAAGTAACCGAAGCTACAGTCGCGTTAGCATGAGCTATGTGGCTGTGACGCAAACATGACGTCTCGGTAATAGCCCGAGAAGGTTAAACAAGTAACTGCCTCGAGTGGCAGCTCCTACAATTGCCTGCGATCTCAAGTGAAGCCCTGGACAAACGTACTCGCACCGGGAAAAGATGGCCGTGACTGCGGGAACTTGTGCAGTGCCAGAGTGATCTTGCTCGTGCTCCGCTTCCTATATAGCGCTGTTATAATTAGAGTATGTTCGACTAGCACGCAGCTACGCCTTGTTAAACCGCATACATCCTCTCCTCTACATCCGCGTTGATTTACGGCGCTTCGAGAAAAACGTCAAGCAAGATTCAACAAGTCATAAAACTTGGCACAAAGATTACGGCTGTGCTTCGATTCCGTTTCACAACGACATTCCGATATTTCGAGCCCGGGTGGGTTACGCACCGGAAAACGCGGTCCGGGGTGCGTCTAGAGCGCACCCACGCGTGGTCCTCTTCCTCACCGCAGCTTCAATTGTTTTCGCAGTCACGCAAGCATGCGCCTAGGACGACGTGTCTCTCTCTCTCTCGCGTGCTCGTCAGGGATTCGCCTCAAACTCGTGTACGTAGCAGTATATGGAGTGCGTAATGCACACCAGCGTGCGTATGCGCTTACCACCGGTGTCTGTGCTCGACGAGAGGGCGGCCTTATAGGCGCATGGGCCGTTGTTTGGAGCCAGGCTACTGCGCGTGTGTATGTGTGTGTGTGTGTATGTGGTGCTACTGCTATAGTACGTACTGCTGCGATTCGGGGTGTGGGTGCCAATCGACTGTCTCTACGCAGCCGTGTGGAGGGATAGCGGCCGGGGTGTCATTACCGTGAGCGCGTGCACGGAACGGCGCCATGCATGTGCCGCCATCGACGGTGGCGCAGAACGGCTGCGCCACTGTGTACGAACGAGCGTGGAGAATTGAATACTTTGGTCGGGCAGGATATTCTCGCTTTGTTCCTTCAAATCACACCTGTCCCGTTCTTTTGTTTCCTGTCTTTGATTCGGCTCTGGGCGCGAAATTATGGGCCCGAATTTTTCTTCCCTCTGAGTATTCGCCACTCTTATACGTGCAACACGATCCGAGTAATGTTAGGTTCAACGCAGGCACTCGAGTTGAATGCATGCATACGAGTTGAATGTATCCAGCGTATACTGCTGCTGAAATTCTCGAGTTCGTGCGTCCCCTCGCAAATTGTTGCCGACATCATGTAAACTTCCCTAAGTTACGTTATATAGCTTAGCGCAGTGGTGCGTATTTCTGTAGGGATCTCACACCGCATGCAGAGTGGTTGTGTTTTGTATGCGGGAACCTATATGTAAAAGTATTGTTTTCGTCTTCTATATGCTTACAGATGTTGCTTGATTATCTATGGGAACTTCAGACTTAACGCAGTCTTGGCTCAATCATTAATGTTGCATTAAGTACTTGAGTAAAGAGCGCAAAAGGGAACATAATTAGTATTTTTAGTGTTGTTATTATTATCATCATTATTATTTTTATTATTACTAATAATCATGTAAACATCACAAAGAGGGAACAGTATAAACGATGAGAAAGAACGCACACGGCGCTACCTGTGTTATATGTATTCTATCCGGTGTTGCCGTATATCGCACTATATCAATGCCTTCTTATCAGCTAAAAAACAGCAAACTACTGACGTATTAAGCGCCTCCCGCAAAGTTGCACGATTGTGCGATAACACTAGTTCTTTCTTTCGCAGGCTATAACCTGTTAAAGGGGCTGATCATCCAGAGCTATCGCTGCGTCGTTACCAGCGGCAACAATTGTCCCCCATGACTTTCTGTAAAGAAATGGAGAAATGAATACATATTGCGTGAACTAGAATCTTCAAACCTGATTTCTAGGAGTCAGAGTGCATCGAGCAGTTGGCCGTGCCACGATTCACGCAGTAGGTCTTTGCACATGGCATAACAAAGCCAGATTAATTAAGTGAATGTTTCTCAGGCTCATTCCGTTTTATTGGAAAATTTTGTCTTGTTTCATTTGTGATCTATTTGCAGAACTGTCATTCGTCTTTCGGAAGCTTTTTTCGCTTTTCGGATGAGTTTGAACACCGCCAATTTATGTTGCTTTTTTTCTTTCTCTCTCTCAATTTTTTTTTTCGCCCGCGTTTCGAGGTGTTGATATTTTGCAATGCATCTGCTGAACGTGGCATTTGGCTACATCACTCTTGTAACATGAAAGCGGCTATAAATTGTCAACATAAGTTGCGGTTTTTCACAAGCTGACATTTCTGAATATTTGCATTTGTGACCCCACGTGCAAGAATTTTTGTTCTCTTAAATAACATCCTTCAGGATACATTGGGGACACAAATACACGTTTAGAGAAAACATGCACATATCGATGATCACGTGTGCGCGAACCTTTATTTTTTTGTGAGAGTCTTACCTATATAAAAGACGGAGCACTAAGCTTGAAAACCAGCCTTTCTACATATTGCAAGACGAGAAATCGCACGTTAATGTCGCGCAGGAGCGCTGAGACAGCAAGCACTAATGCAGCGTTACTCGCTGTCTTGCATTATAATACACAGTTTTTAATAATAAACAGCGGGATCGAGAATTTACACTTGATTTGCGTGCGGAAGACACACATTGGAATTTTGAAAGCACGAATCCTTTATACAGCGATAATGACGTGTGGCGCTTAGTGGCCCTACGGCCAGCTATGCCCGAAGCGCGCCATCTTTTATACAGTGAGAGCTTTGAGTTAGTAGGAGGGTATTCACGTCAGAAGTGTTCGAACGGATCGTGTTTCCAAGCGCAGCCGTCAAACGTGGCGTTCAGTGTAGCGCAGAAAATAAGCAGCTGTGGAATTGGAATAGGTGAGGGAATTGAACATGCTTTGCAAGTTTTTAACAGCACACGTTTTCTATTGAGGCTTGCCGCGGTGGCTCAGGGGATATGGCGTTCTACTGCGGTGCAGGTGTCACGGGTTCGGCCCTCGGTGGTGGATACCGCGTTCCGATGGAAGCACAATCGAAATACTCCCTTGTATATACGAAACATTAGGTGTTGGGGACGTTAAGATGAATGAATGAATGAATGAATGAATGAATGGTACATACATTGGCACGTTTGCCCTGTAATATGTTGCTGAACAGATTTCGATCTAGACATTCACGTGTATAGTTGTATTGCAATGTTCTTTTTTATTTTTTTCTATCTTCTTATCACGAGGTTCGCATCCCATATACAGGTAGATAACAAATTTAGGAGAGAAATGACGTATCAGACAAGTTCTACTCCGTATTAAACAACTTAGGTCGCGAACAGCTTTAATTCATAAATTGAATGCTGAACGAAGCGGGAACAGTTGTGGTCCGACAGATCGTTTACTGAAGTGATATTTTGCTGGTGTCCTGTTGGTCCTCGCAATTATCTCACTCACAATAATTCAGGTCGCTTTCTTTGTTTGATATAGCTGTGTCAAACGAACAATATTTATGTTCGATATACATGGCACCTGACCTAATTAGCATTCATGTGCCTGCGTGCGACTGATTTCTTGTGGGCAGTGCTTCCTACATAACGAAATGATTGTACTCTTTTTCACTTAATATCACACAGCTGAATACGCGAGCATGCACACATTTAATCTTGATTTCGGACGGGCATTTATTTCGTGGCTCCATAAGCGTTGTGCTAAGTAGTGTGACAAAAGAAGAAACCGCAACAATTTTTTTTTCTTACTGCGGTGAACTCTACTATCTGCGCCTCGTTCAAGGTGTTCATCAACCCGAGAAAACCAAAGCTGTATTGCAATGTAAGTGTACCCCACGTATGCATGTCTTGGGCACTTTTGAAATCGAAGCTCTCTTAATTGCCTCAACGAGGTTTTGAGCGTCGCTGTCGTCTGTCTCGGTGGACAGATCCAGCGTGCAATATGAACCACTACTGTCACTGCAGATGAGATGGTATAGATATCACTTACTGAACGTCCCCGGAGTTCAAAAGACGTTAAAAGAGACAAGAGGACGCTAGCCGCAAATTCTCTCGCTTCAACGTCATCTTCGCTCAAAAAAAAAAAAAAAAAAAAATGTTGCGGCGTACATCCCTGCCCTGCTACATATATATATATATATATATATATATATATATATATATATATATAGCATTCTCTCAGGAGTGTATGTTTTGGCATTATACATTTTATACATATATTGAGCCAACTTCGCCGTGATGTAATCTGTCATATACTTCGTACACAGACAGGAATTGATGATATTGAAGCTTCAGTCGTTTAGGAAAAGTTGTACACAGTCCGTAAATGCATGTCACTGTTCACTCACGATCTTTAGGTGTACCACAATATACGAGGACAGATGCTGGTACGTGTGGTATGATTGATGGGACATTGTCGATTATCGGGCTCCATGAATGGTTTGTGTGATACACTATAACCTTCCCCGAAATTCAATTGCTTTCACGGAGAAGCCAGCATTGAGAACTGACTGTGGGTACATTCAAAAATATTTTTGTGGGCACGGCTAACAGCTAACACCTCAAAAGAGTAGCTCGTCCGTCCGTCATTTTTTTTTTTTTTTATGCGCAGCAAGCTAACTCTGCAGCAAGCTAACTCTGCAGCCGTTCATGGCGTTCTGCTGGCCAAAACACAATAGCACTATAGCATCGTCATATAGCACTATAGCAACAGATGCGGCCGCAAATTCCTCAAAGGGCGAACGTCGTCGACATGCATCTTCTTCTGACTAGGCACTCCTGGCAGATACTATATGTATATATATTTCGGTTGGCATACAACAACCGTGACGTTGGAAAGGCTCTCTTCTCGGGGCGAGAGAGAGTGAAGCGCGCAGAACGCGCGCGCAACAGGAGTCCGTCAGAACGGTAGCGAGAGAAAGCTCCGCCCCTTCAATCCACGTCGTGCAACTGTATCCCCCCCCCCCCCTTTCCCTCCCCCTCCTCCAACTTCAATAACAGGGTTGAAAAGAAAAGAACGAGGAATTATATCCAGTAGCCAAATGTATGAAAGACCAACTCGGCCTGGAAAAAAACAATACGCAACGAGAAAGGGGGGGGGGGGGGGGGCGAAGGAAAGGAATCATCCGCGGAGCCTCAGTCGGTTTGCGGTGGAACGCGGCCCGAAGGGCGATTACGGCGCGACGAAAGAAAGCGACCGGGGCCAGATGTGTGGCATCTGGTTAGCCGCAATGACTGCCATTAGGGCACCACGGCAGATAGGAGGGGGGGGGGGGGGGGTGCTCTTGGGACGACTCCGACAGAGACAATGGAGTGACGACCTCCCCCCCCCCCCTCCCCCCCTCTTCCCCGCTGGGACGTTCGGAGCGATCCCCCGGTCTTCTTTGTCTGTACGCGCAGGGGTCTTTTGTGTCTCTGCACACGGCGCCGCTTGCGGGCACCGAAGTTGACCTGCAGGAGAGTGCCGAAGGGCGTTAGGAGGGCGGGATGTGGGGGTGGAGGGGCCAACTGCCGAGGCTCTGACCCCTGCGCTTCATTTCTCGGGGGTTCGCCCGCTCCTTCCAGGCCCCCATTTATTCTTCTCTTATACTCGGCCGCGACAAGGAGCTGCGATTGTTGTCGCATACGGTCCAGAGCGACGCGGAGAAGGGTGACCCGTGTGTGTGTGTGATATGGTCTGCGACAGTACACATGCTGTGTTTTCTATACGCCACGAAAGCACGCTCAGAAATGGTTTCCACGTGCGTCGGACGCCGTCGGTGCACATTTCAAGATAATGGGAGAAACCAGGCGCTGGCAATGTACGCGTGGGCACCTGAATTCTGGTAGCTATAGAGGCGGTGTTTCTTGACCAACAGATATTTGGTACGGCTAAACGGTTGCAGCTATAACTCTTTGTTAATTTCTTTATTATATTGGGCACAGCGAGAGATAGAGAGAGAGAAAAAAAATGAAGCAGAAGACGTACGACCAGGGAGAGGATAGCCAGTAAAAACCGGCTAGATATTATGAGTGGTCCACAGATTATAGTGCTCCCCTCCCTCCATTTTTTTTAAACATCGAAAAGAACTACTCGGCCTATTAAAACTGTGTAGACATTTTTTTTCAATCGTAACTTCATTCAAGAAGCCAAAATAAACGTGCAAGGATGCTGTCTCGACCGATAGCATAAAGTTACTCCTTTGTTCAATATCATATCATACGAATAAGACAAAGAGCAACATTCAGAAACAACACGTCTTCACAGGGCAAGATTAAGTAACCGCTCTAAGAGACACACTAGGACAAATAGCAACAACAGTTACTAATTCATACACTAGATCAACAGCCACGAGTTCAATACTGGCAACATTAAACAGCATAATCTTGCAGATATACTTAGCAGTAACATTCTTTCAAAAACATTATGTTAATTTATCTGATAGAATGAACTTGGTTATTAGGATATAAAACAAAACATCAAATTGTGCTTTCTAGAATTTTGAAAACAAAACACACAAGTAACGGCGTCACTCCGACTTCAAAGATTTCTTGTTCTTTTCGCATTCTTGCTCTTTCGTGTGCAGGAAACGTAGACTAAAATTGAGTCCTTGATTAATGCTGGATGAAATGTCGGCCTTTGTCTATTAATACACAGTTATCTGGAACTGAGCTGTGACATGGTATAACCACACACACACACACACACACACACACACACACACACACACACACACACACACACACACACACACACACACACACACACACACACACACACACACACACACACACACACACACACACACACACACACACACACACACACACACACACACACACACACACACACACACACACACACACACACACACACACACACACACACACACACACACACACACACACACACACACACACTTATGCACCTATTTCCCTTATTGATAACTGCCATGAGGATGTCTTTAGCGCGCATTCACTCGTCCTAATCGCATAACGCGCGAAAGCTTCTTCGCTCGCAGCGACTTAGCTGCCGCTCCCTTAGACGAACCTTGTTCTAATGCATCGACAGTCAGGGCGAACTCCCTATATGAATGGCCAGTAGCCGCTGTCTAACTGAAAGACATGCAAGCCTCTACAGTGGCGTCTAGCAAAGCGCCAAGATGGTGGGAGGAACGTTGAGGTCGAGTGTTAGCGCAGCCGATGAGACGGCAAACGGGCGCTTCCTTTCATCGGGTGATAACGTGGCACCTTTTCTCGCGGTCACACCTTTCTATACTGAGCAGAACGGCTGAGCTTGAAAAAAGCAGCAGCACTGAATTCCCACCGGAAATGCCTTTCAGCGATCGCAACCTTTCTTCTCGCGAATGCTATCTTGTGAGTCACATACGGGCGCATCTGTCGCGAGGCGCCGCGGACACGCATGAATGAGCGGCGCGCAGCCTTTTACGACGCTCCCGGCCGACACTTCCTTATCATCGCTGCAGTGGCGTTTGCTCTCGGACTGTTCTGCGTCCACCGTTTGCATAACGTGCATATAAGTGACGGTTGCGCAGTCGTGATTACGCTGCGTAATCTGCGACTTCCGCGTCGCAGGCCCGGAAACCTGCCTTAAAGTGCACAGAAGCAATTAATCAGATTAAAAAGGAAGACTAACCTTTCGAAGCTCTATTATACCTGAGAAGATGAACGGCAAGCACCATACGTCGCCGTCGTGCACTTGTCATCGCTGCGTCAATGTCTCGCACTGCATCTGCCAGATTTAGTGTTTGCATTTCGGACATGTCTTGTGAACGGTGTTGCGCATAAATGTAAACATAACATGAGATTAAAATTGGCACCTGTTAGGCGCATAAACACAAACTTTGTGTAGATTACATGTCGCATAGGATGAAAAATAAACATAATTGTATGCATCGCATTTAGTTGTATAGCTTCACTAAAGCTTCGCAACGCACTAGATTCGAACATATTCATTGGATCTACATATATTTAGATTGGATTTGGAGATCAGTATTCGTTTCCGGTGACGGCATTGTGAAGTCACTTATTTCACGATGTTGCCGTGCACTTTGCTCCGTATTATTATTTGCAGGAACGAATGTAAATGTTACCACACTATGTTTAACGAAATACTTTTCCATTGGCTTGAGCCTCCTGCTCTATACCACCTCGTGCGCTCCCTGTGCCCCTCAATGGCCAGGTGCCTGCGAGAATTTCAAGATTATCTTAGATTTTCGGGCTTTTCCATAGCTGCATATAACCATTTAAGCAGGTATTACAATTGAGTGCAAAACACTGCTTATTGTTTTTTTTTTCTTGTATTAGAAATGACTTGAATTAGTCACGCCGTAGACAAAAAAATTGGTCATTGTTGCGAGCGTATGCTGCATATACACTGGGAATTTACGTGCGATAACCACGATCAGATTAGGGCGCATGCCGTAGTGAGGGACTGCTGATCTAGTTTTGACCGTCTCGGGTTTCACTATAACAAGCACCTAAATCGAAGGGCTCGAGTTTTTTATGCAACAATGTGGAGTTCTTTTTGTTTAAATAAATATGAACTGAGTGTATATACTGCTTGGCCTTCAACACTTGTCCTTTTGTCTATACAATGTCCGCTGACTGTCTGCGTCGATGACAGTAGTTTTTGTGTGCACTGCGTTTCATAGATTTACAAAATGGGTAGTCAGAAGATGTTCGGACATACGTCGGCATAATGTATTGGGACATATACCACGAGTTGTTCATATGCATTCTCTAGGTATTATAAGACAAGATCAATAAATTTACTTAGACTGTCTAAATAAATTTTATGCCGCTATTAACTGAAACATGTGAGTTGACGTAGCTGAAATGTTCGTTGCGACGGCGTCAGCAACGAATGAGTGGACGTGAGTTGATTTAGTTTAAATGTTTATTGTACCTAGCTGTGTCATTGTACTCGGCGGAAAGTGACATGATAGTGCGATGAGGCGTGCGAGATGATTCACCCATTATTTCAAATATAGATTGTTAGTTATTCATTTTCTTGGTCACCCATCTGCATGAACGCAGAAAAGGCGTAATTGCAATTGCTTGCACTCTTCAGGTACGTACAAATTCTAGTCGATGTCCTTGTAATTAAATAGAAGCGTGAACCTTAACAGTGTGGCTAACTTTGCTGAAAATTTTACATAGTCGCATTTTGTCCAAAATTTTCACTACTTACCGCTACTCCGAAAGCAAAGGTTAAACCACGGGTAAAAAGTGAACGGTTTCAATAGCAGTTTATTCTGGAAACATCCAGCCGCTTCTTGAAGATGATTATTTTTCTATTGCTACTGAGAAGAGAGAGAGAGAGAGAGATAGTGGTACCCGCTAGATGCATGCCTACGTCTTGGCATCCTGAGCAGCCCACTTGAGCCGATCTTCTCGCAGGCTTTGACTGATACACCTCGTGCATAAAAATCGGTTTTGTACATACAGGCACAGAAGTGCATGCCCATAAATGAACTAAGGAATAACACTAAGGTAGCTTATGCTGATGAAGTGCCCTTTCAAAACTCTATTATCCTTACTTTGGTGGAGAATGATTGATCATTAGTGAAGAAATCGAAGGCTGCGCTTCCATTTCATTATAATTTCGCGTGGCAACCTGGGCGCTGGCACGTCACAGTGTGACGTCAAGGATTTCAAAGTTCATTAGCGTGCAGCTGTTCTTTCCACTTAGGCCGTTCCGGCTTTGAAGGAGTTCTCAAAACTTGTTTGATTGAGCTGATGGTTACTCTCGAATGCAACGTTGTATAATTCTTTAACGATAAGCAGTTAACTCGACCCGAGTACACGCTCTCGAAATCCATGACGTCATAGTGAGCTGGTACGGAAATTTCGGGACGGCGTCGCCACCAGCCTTTCCTTATTGCATCTTTTCAGGCTTACCAAAACTTCTGTCGTGGTAAAAGCGCCTGCTTCGATATTTTAAGCACACAAATTGACTGGTAAAACTCAACTGTTTTTTTTTTTTCGTAGTGTTCCTTTTCATACCTTCGCGGCCGCGTCTTATACGCGATTATTTGCAGTATAGTCTTCGCCATTCTCAAGCATGGTCACTGTGTGTATGTAATTGTACAGGTGGCGCCAGATGCGGTTGCATTTCAAGCAACAGAGAGTGACGTAAACATGATTGTGCCCATCGTGCCTCAGAAACAGTAGACCTGTGCATTCTTGCTGTCTGGGGTCTGCGAACTCGCAAAGTCCTTGCTGCACCATTCATAACGAGTGGCGGCGTTCCACAATTTGGCGATGGAAGTCTTATACTTACTTTGCCTTTTTGAGATCTCCTACTTGCATTTATCATACCTAAAGAACGGTGGGTCGTTTTGTTAGGCACTGCGTGCACTTCTTGTTGAAAGTGTATAATATACGTTGATTTTTTCACGGTGCGCGTCGAACGTTTGTAATGGATTTTCTTCTTTTGCTGTCGTATTCGTTAGTTCATAGAGACAGGCAGGCACTGTTGCGGTGGGCTGAAGTATAGGCTCGTTAAAGGCATGCCCAAGAGCCAAGGCAGAAAATCATTCATGCTTGCCAGTTCCTCACTCGACATACCTGGTGTGTGTATACCATACGTCTTGTCTTATAGCTGACTGCGTTTATAACATGCCATTTACTATTCGCGACGACATTCAGCTTTCTTATAGTATGTGCCCCCTCAATTAAGGTCGATCTAGAATTCTAGTTCATGGGCATACTACTCAAGGTATAGTGGGTCTATATAGTGAGTGAAATGAAATAGATACGCGTGGCTTAGTTGTCTACGTGTTCTTAACAGCTGTGTATACTTGCTTTATAATTTAAAAAAATGTATTTTTATCCATTTCAAGAGTGTGCTGAACTGAGCTGGCTGGCGCATGTTGACCCCTTTGACCCATTTTTAAACTTTACTGCTCACGTGGGGTTCTGGAAATGTTTAGCTACTGAAGTTTCATTTCCGGAGCTGTTTACCTAAGAAAGTATATTGTCGAAGTAATATGCGTTGCACCACATTAGAATATATGCTCTATACCTACACTCTCGAGAGTTTCTCTGACGAGCAGTTTCAGACTCCATGGACGTGCGACTGCAGTGTTACACGCAGGCCGCACTGCTGAAAGGAGTAAAAGAGCGATAAGAGACTACAACGACAGAGACATCTTTGTGAGGAGAAAAAAAATAAGGAAAGCGACGGTTGAGCTGCGCGCCGCTTCCCAGTTTTATTGTCCATTATTGCACGCGTACTTTGCGGGATAAGGAACTTTTTTTTTGTTTTTTATCACACATTGCAACGATAAATTCTCTTAGCGCTGCACACTGCTGCGAAGCACTGCAGCATCAAACGTGTCCGCTGCGGCGCTTCTCAGAATGACGATCCTTGAAGAGACTAGCGTCTTCGGCACAACAGCGGGGAGCAGGCGACGACATGTGGTTGCACGCAATTTTGTCTTGGCGTTCTTGTTCACGGGGAGGCCGACGTGGGACGGGGTCCATACAACGGCTTTTGACGGCTCCGCAGGCACTTATATAGAGGAAACGAGAGCTTTGAAGTGGGCAGCGTCCGTTCTTGTTTGGACAATCAAATTTATATCGAGGAGGGCTCTTTCGCCGTTTGCTTTTTGTATTCTTCGTTTTGCTCCAACTGGTTCTGTCAGGAAATTGGATGTGCATGCACGCCTTTATAACTGACTGCTCGAGAGAGGAGATTCGGCGGCGGCAGTCGTGAGGCCGGCGCGAACGGATGGCTGAGGAAGCGGCATGCCTCGCGCCAGTCGTTCGTTCGACGCTCCTCGGCGCAGCGCAGCCCCCCCCCCCCCCCCCCCCCCCCTTCTTCTTCTTCCCCTCATAGCAGTCGCTCATGTTGGCTGCGTGTGAGAGGGCGCTTGGCAGCGAAAATGCGCTGCGCCTTGAATGGCGCGCTGACAGGTGACCTGATGAATGCGGTAATTTCTTGAAAAGCCGAGGCCTCGTCGTAGCGCCCCACTCTTCTCTTCAAGCTCTCGGTCTTTTGTGGCCGCTTCACCTTCCGCATATACAAAGAGTCAATTGCTCTTGTTCTCTCTTTGTCGGTGAATGGTTGCTTTTGTGCTTGACCACGGCGGCTTTTTTTTTTTCTCCAGCTGGCCTATTATTCCTTGAACTTGTCTTCTTAATTTTTTCACCCCATACTCTTATTCTTCTTGCATATCTGGCTTATTTCGCATCGCTTCCCGCGGAGGAATATTTTGCTTCTTTCAGAAAGCTCGTCTTGTCGTATGCTGATGGCGATTTCGTCGCTCCTCTATTCTTGAGCACCCTCACGTGCAGTGTGCTGGACTAGAAAGCATCCCGACCGTGTATTGATCAGTCCTTTCCTCCACCGTCTATGGCGGGCAGTACACAAAATATAACACGCGTTCTGACTACCGTATTTACAAGAGTAGCCACGATCATCGCATCGCGAGAAAAACTAATATGTACATAACGTCACCGATGAGTCAGTTCGTAAATGGCAATGAACTACACACATACTTTTGACAAGTCTTTCGGCATCTCCTCGAAGCTTGCGTTTGGTTCGGCCGTGCCCCTGGAGACGCTGATAGAGGAACGAATATTCGGCTCACCCGAAAAAAAAAAAAAAATGTTTTTCATCGTAGCTTCAAGCTTGGCACTGACAAAGTCTGCAAGTCCAAGAATGTACACAATCACAAACCGCCGGCTTTCTTTGTAGCTCAAGCCATGGGCGACGTGGCCAGGACCGTGTGGGGCCTGGTGAGTCCATGCATTCCTTCGTGAGGCTTGAGAAGGAAGCACGGAAGGATTGGTGAAGAGCCGCTGGCGAGTAGTACGATGGGCACGGGCAAGGCATGAAGCCGCTCTGCCCCGGAGGAGGAAGCGGGCATAGGAAGTTGCCCGCCGCCACGGGAGGAGACTGCGAGGCGAACAGGGGCGAATGCGACGCCAGCTCGCTCTTGTAGTACAACGGCGAAGGTTCGCCTCTGAGCTTGGCCAAGCTCGAGCTTAGCCAGTGCTGGGACGCGGAGACGGGTGGCATGGCTGCAACCGGCAGGGCCGGGTGCACCGTGGCTGCCTTCTCGCTCTCCAGGCGGCTGAAGGGAGACTCGAAACCGAAGAAGGGTCGTTCGGTAGCCATCGATGCCATCGGTTTCGCCACCACCGCAGCCGCCGTCGCAGGGCTCGTCGACGTCGCGGTTGCACCAGCGCCGGGGCTGCCAGACGGGACCGGCTTGGGCTTGCGTCGCGGCCGGTACTTGTAGTCGGGATGCTCCTTCATGTGCAAGGCCCGCAGGCGCTTGGCTTCGTCGATGAAGGGGCGCTTCTCGGACTCCGTGAGCAGCTTCCACTCGGCGCCCAGGCGCTTGGAGATCTCCGAGTTGTGCATCTTGGGGTTCTCGATGGCCATCTTGCGGCGCTGGCCCCGCGACCAAACCATGAACGCGTTCATGGGACGCTTGACGTGGTCGACGCTGCCGCGGCCGGAACCGCCGCTTGTGAAGTTGGGTGCACTGGCGGCAGCCGCTGGACCTGGTGGTCATTGCGCCGGGACCCTTCTGGATGACGGAAGTGTGTGGCAGGAGCATGGCAGGTTCGCACATCGCACGCAGGAGACGATCAACGAAGAACAAGCGGAGCGCTGTTACCGGCACGATGCGTCGCGCACT